>NC_135511.1:14737191-15037191 GCF_051989575.1 Stigmatopora nigra | reverse complement strand
GTGCCTCACAGTAGATGACTCCAAGATGGTAAAGTTTACCCTCTCCACAAAGTTACACAGATATAATTAGAATAATTAGCACAAGGTACAGAGTTGTGTCCTTAATTTATGCATATTGTCTCAATTAAATTTTTCTTTTTGTAATTCAGATCTTCCATCCATAACCTGGCAACCCTGGTCATGATTTGCATATCCTCTAGGCTTTGCTTTTCTGTTGCTAGTTTTATGTTTTGGTTCATGTTGGACTGTTGTAAAAAGATACTTTTTATGCCAGGGAATTCTTTCTTCTGTGTTGTTCATGCTGCTTGCCTTTTAGCATTTTGATTTAAATCAAATGAACGTTTTTTTGTTGTTGTTTTTTTACTCCTTTGAGGCACGCAGTTTCATTTTGGCCAATCACCTTTATGGCTCAATTCATTAGAGCAATGGCCTGTCTGTCTAGTAGGTTTCTGGCTATGAGTAGTACCTGGGGAGCAAGTGAACCCATTCAACATTGCAAAAGATTCACTTTTAATGACTTGCCAATGGTTATTTTCACCAAGTGCCTTATTATTAATGGGTTAGGTTCGAATCCCATTTGCATCACTGGAAGCCTTATCATGTACTCCCAGTGCAATTTGTGTTGAGCTCAGTTGGCAATGCTGCATCAAGCTTACACTTTGTCTTACTTGTCCACCTACCTTTAGTCTACTTTTTATATAAAGCTTTGTTGTGATGCCTTTGATTTTGCTGTTGTTCAATGTGTTTGAAGTTAGGCTTATGCATTACCGTATTTTCACGACTATAAGGCGCACTTAAAAGTCTTACATTTTCTCCAGAATAGACAGGGGTTTATAATCCACTGTGCTTTACAGTGTTCCCTCGCTACTTCGCGGTTCAGCTACTGCGGACTCCGAGCATCGCAGATTTTTTGGTGGAAAAAAATACAAATATTACATTGAAACAACATATTTTACAGGTTTTTTGTTATAACATGAATTTCACTCTCTCTACCCGTATTCTACATGGTGTACCGTATATAGTGGGGAACATTTTTTAAAAATAAAAAAATACAATATTTTTTTTTAAATAATTAAAAAAAAAATTGAATTAAATTCTAATTAAGCATTTTTGAAGGGGAATCCCTACTTCGCGGAAATTCACTTATCGCGGTCCCCATTAACCGCGATAATCGAGGGAACACTGTATATACTTTTTCTGTATTTGCATCATTAGTCAATAGAGAAGTTTTTGCTTCTTAGAAAATATTTTTGCTTTACTATTAGAATCTTCGAAAGGCATTATGCATGCTGGGATAGTAAATTTATGTACTTCGCTTAACGCAAAGTGCCACCCCGTAACATTTTGCGTGCTGCCCAGCCGGGTGCGACGGAGCTTGAAAGTTTGTGCTTGTCGGACGGGTTGCGAGATGCCCGTCTTCGACTCTTGTGGCTGGGAACTCGTGTCGGAGTTAATCATCTGTTTTGCTGTGCATAATTTATTATTAACTATAAGTATTATCTGCATCTTTTCCAATGGAATGTAGGGCTACTTATTGCACCCAAGTTATTGTACGGAATCTATTATTTTTACATGTGTACTACAGTGTTGCCACCAATATTAGCACTAACCTAAACTACTTTTTCCATTGGAAATAGTTTGGTTCACGTTTTATTTCAAAATCCCTACCCCCTCCTCTCAAATATGTATATTTTGCCTGCTTAAATGAATCTATGGTCATTTATTTTTGACAAATTCATATTTTCCACCCTAATTTGCTGGTGGTTAAACTTGTACAGAACTAGTAGCATCATTTTTCAATTATTTTTCATCAAAATGCAATTATTTTCATTTCCACAGTATATCCCCAAATACTTTTATCTTATTTAACGTCAAATTTCAATGTTATTTAAGACACACTTTATTTGCTAGTTTAAACTTGCACCAACCAGGCAAGTAAAAACAGATTAAAAAACCCATTGAGGAAAAATTAAGTAAAGATTAAGTAGCATTCACTATCATTTCAATTTGTGTCTAAAATGCCCACAATGTGATATTTTTTACGGCAAAAATTTTAATTAAAACCCTGCAATTCCAATAGCGAATGAGCCTTGCATAAGACACAATGTTATGCATATAAAATGTTGAATTCCACTCAAGGTCACCTTCAACGTTCTGTTCTTTGTGATTTGCATAATATTTATTTAAAGATATACTTTTAACAACCTACATTAGTTTACATTCCTTAGTTTAACATTGCTATATGCATGTTACCTTTTTAGTTACATTTAGTTTCTTTCTACCCTGTTAGAAAATATTCCTTTTTTTGCTTCCCTTGTGGACAGGGTGAGAAGATGTGGTGTGTAATGTGCATGACACTGTGTGCATCCATCTTTTGTCATTTTTAATACCGCAGCCTTATCGGAAGAAATGACAAGCTCAAATGAGCTGGCACGGCAATTACCGCAGTGTGAAATGTGTGTGTGTGTGTGTGTGTGTGTGTGTGTGCTAGTCAGGTGGATGCTGTGTGCTAATGGGAAGATATTCACTACATAAGTCCTTGCACACATCTCTGGGAGATACTTCTAACTACAAATACATTACTAATATAAAGAAGAGAATGTATTTGTTAAGTTAGGTTAGGTTAGAACTATTTCAGCCCGTATCCGGGAGATTTTCTGATTGCAGTAGCAAGACAGACATAAGACACACAAGACATTGTAGATCTAGTTAAAAAAACTGGAGTTTTGATTAAAAGATTTGATGCAGCATTTGTTTCGGAGCTCACTCACCAACTGTGAGGCTGACTCCCTAACTAAGATGTGTCAAAGTGGTGGCCCGGGGGCAGAATCTGGCCCGCCGCGTCATTTTGTGTGGCCCGGGAAAGTAAATCATGAGTGCCGACTGTTTTAGGATCAAATTCAAATGAAGAGTATAGATGTATATTAAATTTCCTGATGTTCTCCCTTTTAAAGCAATAATTGTCATTTTTTAATCCATTTTTTCTGTTTTTAGTTCAAAAATCATTTTGGAAAATCTTAAATTATTTTTAAAAAAAGCTCAAATAAACATTGTTTTAGATCTATAAAAACGGAATAGTCAAGACATTTAATCCATTTATAAAAAATAAAAATAATCAAGTTGACATTAACACGGCCCGCGAACCAACCCGAGTCTGACAGTATTAAATAAATACTAAATCTAAAATGTAAATAAACCTATCATGTACCATGTATTCGAAACTTATAGTCAATCATACTGGTAAAAATTCCCCAATACCTTAAAAAAAAAGATAATTTAAAAGCTACACACACTCAGAAAAAGCTAGCATCCTCTAACAGGGCGTGAGGACACAGCGGGGAAAAAGATCCGGTAGAATCCACAGCCATCAGTGGATGTGGTTGTGTCAAACATGGAAGTGTCAAACAGTACCCACTCACCATGCCGACTATATGTGTGTGTATGTGCGTGTAAAAGGGCGGAATGCGCACAGTTTGAGTCCGTAGGCGGCTGTCACCTCTAAACAGGAAAGTTTCCACATGACGGGCCCAGGCGATGACAGTCGGGCTACTGCCACTGGGCAGGTTAGAGTCGGCAGCCGCCCCCTCGCCACTCTCTTTCCCTCCACCCCCCCAACGACTGCTTTCCCCACCCACTATATGTTGTGACCGCTTGTGACAAGACTCCCAGGTTGTTGCTGTTTTCTACATGTTTGTTTATTAGCTCTCTGCATGCACTTGTGTCCAAATATGGGGAGTTATTTATTAGTATGTTAGTTATTTTTTGAGGGTGTTAGGGGGGGAAAATGGGTTTGCTTTTTGGCAATATTTTTAAATTGACGATACTGGTTTCAATTAATATTTTAGGGTTGTGTTAATTTTTCAACAGTATTTAGATATTAAACAGTACTTAGATGTTAAACAGTACTTAGATATTTAACAGTACTTAGATATTTAACAGTACTTAGATGTTTAACAGTACTTAGATGTTTAACAGTACTTAGATATTAAACAGTACTTACATATTAAACAGTACTTACATATTAAACAGTACTTGGATATTAAACAGTACTTGGATATTAAACACTACTTAGATGATAAACAGTACTTAGATGATAAACACTACTTAGATATTAAACTCTCTCAAGAATATAATTTTGAGAGATGTTTATTTGAGCTTTTTTTAAAATATATTTTTAGATTTTACTAAATGATTTTTGAACTAAAAACACAGAAAAAGATGATAAAAATGAGAATTATTAATTTAAAAGGGGGAAAATCAGGAAATTTAATATACATCTATACTCTTCATTTAAATTTGATCCTAAAACAGTCGGCACTCATGATTTACTCTCCCGGGCCACACAAAATGATGCGGTGGGCCAGATTTGGCCCCCGGGCCGCAACTCTGACACATGTGGGTTATGTGAGTCAATATTTTAGGGTTGTGTTAATGTTTTGGCGTAATTGTGGAACCATAATGCTACAAATAACACAAATTGTGGTAGGGTTTCCAAAACCTTTGGAATTTTACAGTTTGCTTTATCATGAACCGCAACTAGATGAAGACAAAACATTTAAAAATGACTAAAATCGGACTAATAAGTATTTTATAAGATTAAAACTTTAGGGGCTTCCAAAAACAACACTCACTGCCAGATAGCTATTGGTCTACCACATTTAATATCATCACCTGAGTCTGATTACTCGCCTATAAATCACATTTCTGACATCTACTAACCATGAAATACACAACATTCAGTCTCTCTAGATTGCAATAATATATATATATATATATATATATATATATATATATATATATATATATATATATATATATATATATATATATATATATATATATATATATATATATATATATATATATATATATATATATATATATATATATATATATATATATATTTTATTATTTTTTTTTTTTAATTAACAAACCAACACCAACATTTATCCCATACATGCAATCCTCCTGATATTGCTCTTTAATTTCCCTACAAATTTATAAAATAATAGATAATACTGTTAGACTGTCCTCACCCTGACTTTTACTATGATAGGAAGGTTAAGTTGGCACTGTATTAGATTTATGCTGCCTTTCAAGCATCCTTCATTTCCACTTACTGGGTATGGCAATCCCTAGCCAGTCTATAAAAATCCCACGGCTTACTTTTCTTTAATTAAATGCCACTCGTAACGCTCCCGATGCACCCTGTATTTCTGTAGCCGTAGCCGATGTCTTTACCAGCAAAGAGCTACCTTTTAATACAGTGCCGCCGTCTAGCTTAGCTGCTCCAGGGGACAGACCAACCAGGCATTCATCTTAACAAGGTCACACCATTTGATTTTTTAATATAACGGTCAATGCTGAAGCCCCGCATTCCTCCTTTGAAATATTAGCACTGATTACTGATGTGGAGGCTACCCCACCTCACCCCGCCTTGCTTCTTCTTCATCAGCAGTTCTAGGGTATGCCGACTAATGTCTGTGCTTAGACCTGCTCCCACTCACTGCCAGAGGCAGTCCAGAAGTCTGCTTTATAGTCCCACTTTATGGCATTCATTATGCTCACTTAACGGGCACTGTAATTCTTTCCTGTGGGTCTGAGAAATGAGCCGATTAACTATTAGGTCTAAATGTGGCTTGCTGGAGACTTTGGTCGTTTTGTTTTTGGATATGTCCCCGCCTTTGGTCCTTCTAAGGGCCTGCCTGGTCCATGATTTAAAATAATAAATAATCGGGATGTTTTTCTGCTGATTTTTATCAATGACAAATGGCATAAGTACCTTTTGCGGTTGCTAACCAAGGGTAAGAGACTCGGGTTGGTTCGCGGGCTGTGTTAACGTCAACTTGATTTCATGTGGGCCGGACCATTTTAGATATAATATTTAGGGTTTTTTTTTATAAATGGATTAAAAGAACTGGTTTAAAAACCTTGGATATTCAGTTTTTTATACGTCTAAAACAATACTTGTTTGAGTTTTTTTTATATATATTTTTAGATTTTGCAAAATGATTTTTGAACTAAAAACACAGAAAAAAATGATAAACAATTACAGTCATTGATTTAAAAGGGAAAATCAGGAAATTTAATATACATCTATACTCTTCATTGTAATTTGATCCTAAAAGAGAAAGTCGGCACTCATGATTTACTTTCCCGGGCCACACAAAATGATGCGGTGGGCCAGATTTGGCCCCCGGGCCGCCACTTTGACACATGTGCAGTCTATGCATTGGCGTTTTGGTTTTTAATGGTGGATTTGTTTTGATTTTGTTTTTGGAATTTTATCTGAGGATGAGTTTGGAAAATCTACTTCAAGTGTACATTGGAGAATCTCAACCCAACGGCGCTGTTAAACACAGAAACTTAAGAGTGCTGTTGTCATAGAACAAGTCTTTGAATGCCAGACCACAGAGCAGATTAAATGAAGATTGATTTTATCTATTGAGTTTTTTTATGAGAAAGCATGAAGATCATGTGCCCAAATAAATCCCAAAATAAGACACTTCGTCATAGAGGCCACAGGGTTGAAATGGGGAGGAATAATGTGTGGTTTACATAGTCTGAAAATTACAGTAGTCCTCACACATGAAAGCAAAAATTGGTAAACCTCAAATATGGAGAGGCCTGCTTGTGGAAAAGTACTTGTCTTGTCTTTGCCAAGTTTTCCTAGAAATATTTTTTACTGGATTAGATAACATGGAATTATCATCAACAACACGAGGAAAAATTAATAGCGACAAAATTCCCAGTAATGTATTATGTTTCTTTAAATATTAGATCATAGTATTATTACACAACCTAATATCAATCCCTCCATGAGAGACCATTGGATTTTTATTTTTTAAATGGCCACTGTCATATCAAACGTTGATTATAAATCAGACTACCATGACCTTATAAAACGTGGTTGACCTTTCGGATGAGGAGACAGAATAGGGCACACACCATTAAGTCCACATATGCTATACATATTTAGATATTTGCATGTAGTAAAATCTGCGTTTTGATTGAGGCCTGAATCATTTAATTATAAAGAACTACAAATATGTACCACATAAAAGTTACAATCTTCGCTTTTCAAATGATTTATTGCGACAATGCTATATCAAAATTTCCTAACCCAGGGGTGGGCAAACTTTTCGGCCCGAGGGGAGGCCATATTGACTTTAAAAATTTGACAGATGGGCGGGGTCAGTACAAGATACGATACATATAGAAAAGTGCATCCGTTAACAGTACATATGAAACATAAACAGAAAAAAAGGACTAAAGTATTAACATACTCATCACTCATCATTCAAGTAAAAAGTATAAAGTACAAAGTCAAGTAAAAAGGAATGTATTAAGAAATATTAAAATGTCATTTAAAAAAAGATAGAGGAGCTGTAAAACACGAAAAATAAATAAGAGTGGAAAAAGCTACTGCTTCCATGTGACGGCGCCATCTTGGGAAAACAGAAACAAAAAACAACAAAAAAGAAATAAAGAAAATATAAAAAAAACATTATTTGGACAACATCGGCGGGCCGGATTTAAAAGCCCAAACGGGCCGTATGTGGCCCGCGGGCCGTAGTTTGCCCACATCTGCCCTAACCTCTACAATTAGTTTTGTATATATGATAAATATTGAGGAAATCCTGTGTAATGTTCTAAATATGCAACTCACCCACATTACTGACGTTAAAACTTAAGTGTTGGAACTGGTCAACGTCTGTTGGCAGTTGTTGTTTGAAGAGGCCCACTTCAGGTCCCCTTTTGTGAGTCCAGATGTTTATGCGCCTATTTATATAGCTTGTAAAAAGCAGGAGGCTTAATGATGATGAGATGGTACCGTGGTGACATTTGAGCAATGTTTTACAAAAGATATGCCATATGCTTAATGTGATTTAGAGGCTGCATTTGGGGTTGGGGACTTTGAGAGGGGAGGTTACCAAATTGAAATGCAAATCCTAACATTTTTGGAATTCATTATGCTTGACATAGCCCAATAGAAAAGGGAACAACAAAATGAAATGACATTGTTGAAGTGGGTGGGGCGTGAGGGGTGATGGTGAGCTCTCATCTCGTTCAGATTCCTTTCATTGAAAGCTATCACAAAGAATGATTTTGACCCTCTGACTTTGTTGATTATCGTGCAAGGTCTGCTTTCCTTTCTATGATTTCGCCTTTAAAATGATGAAGGCCAGCCAACTGTTGGGAGAAAAGAGTTGGTTTTTTTTCCACAGAAAGTGTTTGATTCTTGTTAAATTGTTAAAGAACCCTTTTGACGTTTATTATAACCAAGTATAAATCCAACATGGCATTGCTATTTGCCCTTTGTCTTGCTATTGTGGTATTTTGTGTGTTAAATCGGAGTTTCAGGACATTTTTGTGAGGTAAAATACTGTGTTTTCAATGTTTCAATGAACATTGGACTTCAACATTTGTTTGTTATCTTGGACTATTTACTTCATGTTGGATTTAAGCGAAACTAGGTTTAGTAATATCTGATTTGTACCTTGTACTTTATCGTACTGACCTCAAATATACTTTAGTTACTGTTTGTATAGTTGTACTACATTGTGGTATTTTTCCATGGAATTGTGAATTTCGAGAGACTTTTTATTAGTTATTTATTTTTCATAAATTTTCAATAGTTAAAAAAAAAGACTTTTACATTGTCGTAATAGAGTATTTTTTGTAGATTTTTTTGGAAAAGGAATTAATTTAGTACAATTTGTGGAAATAGTAGTAACACAGTCTGAATACTTTCTAGATGCACAGTAAATTGAGTTTGAAACCTCCTGCCTTAGATGCAAGTGTAATATGGTTAATATGCATTCCTGTAATTGTTTCCTTGCATTATTAATTGCATACAAATATCCCTCCAGGAGGATATAAGCAGAATAAGAAATTAGTCACCGCTAATAATGATCACAGTTGAAAAGCCTTTTTTAAAACCTGTACACTCCCCTTCTCGTTCTATTGAAGTTCTTTTCTGAGCCTGCATTAATTAGAACAAATATTTGTTTATTCTAAGAAAGTGTTTGCGTGTGTGTGCGAGATTAAATATTAGCTTGAATATCATTAACATCTATTAGAAAACAGATATTTCTGTTACAACAAGCTCACTCACATTTGCCTGCACTGAAGAATTGGTTTCTTTTCACAACTTAAGTCCATACATTTTGTACCGTATTTTTACGACTATAAGGCGCACCCTCAATGAATGACATCTTTTTCCATATATAAGGCGCACTGTATTATAAGGCGCACTGTCTATTTTGGAGAAAAATTAATACTTTTAAGTGCGCCTTATAGTCGTGAAAATAGAGTAATTGCTATTGACTTCCAGGTATGAAGCACTCTCTACACAGTCACCTCTAGAGCCAGCCATTGTTGATGTTTTGGATTTTTTTTCGAAAATCTTGCAGTGGGGGAGGAGCTATATGATGGAAGATTTTGTACACTAAGATGACATCTGCATATTTAACAGTATTGTTTCAGTTCAGGCGTTTGTGTTTTTTTAATATCCGACAGTGGTGGTTTTTGGTTTTCTGTTTTTTCCATATATAAGGCGCACTGGATTATAAGGCGCACTGTCTATTTATGAGAAAATTTAAGACTTCTAAGTGCGCCTTATAGTCGTGAAAATACGGTAATCCCATTTCATTATAGGTAACCGAAAGTGACCAATCACATCTGAGAGGATTTAACAAGCTCTACTTTTCCTTCTTGTTTTTATCATGTTGACCCATAATGGTACATGCCGTGTTTCTTTCTTCTCTAGTAGAAAAAATCTGAATGGATCATGCATAGTTAAATAGGCAACAATTCTCTGTGTGCCCATGGTACATTATTTATGAACATTTCAAGGGCATTTTATCCTGGGCCTTCTTCAAATTTCTCCCCATGATTATTGTCTCAGCACAAGGCTGAAGCCTCAGTAGCCCAAGATTGCTACCATTAAACCCAGGGTGCCATCTGATGGAGTTATCAAAGTAGATATGTGGCACATTTCATGGCGTTTGAAATATTCTCTTGTCGTAAACCTCTCTCGGGAGTAACATGGAGCGCTTTGTCTTACAAATTTCTTTCAAATTGGTTTTCTGATATCACACAGTGTCATATCTGCATATAACTTAGTGTTAATACACTACTGGTAAAAGCCCCGTGTCCCTTTCTGATCATTTTGAGTTAAATACATAAAGGTCTTGAATTTACAAAGTAGTATACTACAATTATGACCACTTATCAATATGTATTTTGCGCCAACTGTAGTGAAAATTAATAATTGGGAATATTTCATGAGTTTTCTGCAATTAAGTGTGAGCATGACGCCACTTTATTCATTTATTTGTAAATATCGTATTTTCACGACTATACGGCGCATCATATTTTTAGCCGCAGTGTCAATAACGAGTGCTATTTCTGTATTTTATACACACAAAGGACGCACCATTTTTTTAGACGCAGCCAGGCATAGCATATATATATATATATTATATATTGATGAATATCTTGAACCGCAATAGCGCTAGCTATGGAAGCAGCCCCAGACGCCATTTCTGGTGCGCAGTGACTGCTGGGATACATAGTTCTTTATTCAATACACCCAGTATGACGGCGAACACACTAATTTGGTGCTACATGCACCAAATGCACGCTAGAAACATGTTTTTAAAAAGGCAAAAGAAGCCAAACTGAGTTCCGTTGTACTTTATTTAGCCATTTTACAATGTATTTACATCATAATCACCCACAAATCTATCAAAGTCCTCATTTTCTGTGTCCAAATTGAACAAAAGGTAAGACTTTTATGTACGCCTTATAGTCGTGAAAATACAGTACTTCAGAAATATACTGAGTGTGTTTTATCGTCAAGACATTGCAGTCCGCTATTGGCACTGGTATGTTTTTCCATCACTACAACTAGAAACACTTGATTCAATGTTTATGGTCCCCATAAACTGTTGCATTATTAAAATGTTTCTCACAGGCATTGATATGATTTTTTTATTCATTTTGTCCAATCATCATTCCGAAGGGAAAGGTTTTTTTTTCACCAGGCACTGATAGACTGGAAGATGAAAAAAAAGCCAAAGAAAAGCATGTGTGGCTTCGGTTTGGCTTCAAAAATCTGCATCTCATTCTTCGGGTTGGCATCCGAATAGTGCCTTACAATGCGAGAATGGGGGGGGTGTTAAAGTCAAACATCAAGGCTAGTGACTAGTGGGAGCGGTTGCCATGGAAACGCATACCTCGCACTGGGGTTTATGGGCTGCATCCTATCACGTGCTATCAAGAATTACCATAAATCTTCTGGCTGTGAGGGCGGTAGTTAAGGTGCACCTCGGTGGTGAATGACAATGTGTTGGTCTTCAAATATCTGCAGACACGGAAATTGCTTTCACATTTAGTTTGTTACAATAGAATAGGACAAAATGCTTCTAATGCCTATTGCTTTTATGCGTACCAAAAAAGCCAGAGAAAAAGGTTATTTTCTTCTGTTCTGTATTGATGTCACTGTCAAGATAAATGCTTGTAAACCCAAACTTAGTGGCAAACAACACATGAAAATGTGTTACATTTATGTCAGCTAATCTTTGAAGGCCTGTCATCATGTTTATTGCATTTAGCTGTCACGCAGCCGTCAAAAAGTCTACCGAGAGAATTATCTCCAAGCATGACAGTACACCTCGGCAATTTCCTTAAATGGCGTCTTCTAAAATCCCCTTTTTTTTTCTCTTCACCTCTGGCAAGATGCGATGTCGCTTCAGGGCGTTATCAGATGTGTTTGAGCCTCATGACCCCTTCGTGAGTGCAGATATCGACTGACCTTTTCTACATGACTCCTTGATATTAGCGCACTCATCCTGTCTTATTACCAAAGGGGGACATTTCACAGAGTATTAGGCTTAATAAATGACTTTTCTTCTACCACCATCCTTCTTTTCTCTTTCTTATCCTTTCCCCTTCCTTCTTTAGCTTCCCTTTTTTGCTCCCAAGCCCATAACCCAAACTCCCTAGTGGCCCAGCCTCTATAATCGCATCAGTTCACAGCCCTCTTATTCTAGCAGAATTGCTTAATTGGTATGTGTTCTACATAACTGTTGAAGTATTAGACTCACAAATGAAGGTTAGAACCTCAGTGCTTGTAATCGACTGAAAGAAATTGATTTGTGCTCAGCTGCCCTTCTGGGACAAGACTTTATGGTTCTCTAAAGAAATGAAGCTTTTATAATTGTGTTCTCTCCCCATCTAGCCACCCAGCCAGTCTGCCAGCTAGCTAGTCAAAAACCCCCACCCTACCCTTTTCTGTCTTTTTCTCATTTCCAACGATTGTTTTGTTGACATTCATCAAAAAGCAAGACACTAGCAACGTGAAGGTTATGTCTGGGTTTTCATGGTACGATGCACTTATACACACTCCGTGTAAATTCAGACCTACTGAGCAGTGAATATGTATTTTCATCACTTGTACCTCAGTGGAAATCTAATACATGGAACCCAAAGAATGGGTCAATAGCAATCTGATTGCACAATTGTAAAGATGAGAAGAGGCAAATATCAATAAGTCGTCTTAAGAGTGATTTCCTCGCATTATGGGACTTTGAAATCAATATTTTTATGTCTGTGATTAACTAAAGCCTTGTCATGGTTATGGGTTTTGCAATTGAGCTGGTTGTAGTAAAAGTCTTTGACAATAAACAAAAAGATGACTAATTTTACTAGGAAAGGAATAACAACTAAGGGGAAAGTCCCTTAGAAAAAGTCTGGAATTTGCCAGGTTTCAAATGTTCATTTACATCAATTCTAAGTTATTTTTTCACATAATAAACATGTGGAATTGCATTGCAAAGGTATCAAGACATCTAACCTCCCTTACCCTTTGTTCTTTTGAATCAAATATTACATTTCATGTAAACCCAAAGTGAACTTTCATGTATTTTAACAACACCACACCTCACATTTAACCTCCAAATAGACCTAGTGAATTAACCGTGCATCTTTAGTATTAGTATTCAAAAGCTGAATTTTGCTTGGATCCAGGGTAGGATTATCCAGGCTCTTAACGCCTTAGCTAAGCTGGTTAACACCTGTTTTTATTGACAGGAAACCCATCCTTAGGGCTTCATCTTCTTTGGTGTTAAGATCCTCTCTTGCTCATTCTAGTAGGCCTTTGCCTTGCGTTCAACACAAATGACTGGTTTTCCCACAATAAACAGGTCAACAGCCTTCATCTCTAAATCCAGATTCAAACCAATACATATCTTATAACTTATTCCTGGCATACCTCTTTTACTTATAGGTCTGATTTGATTCCACCTTTATCTAATTTTGTAAAACACAATACCCAAAATTATCTTTTCCACCAGGTGAACCCCAATGGTTAACTGTTTGTCTGAATCGTATTGTTACATAACGTTTTAATAGCTGTGATGTCAATTTGAGACCAGATTTTGAGTCCCGCATGCCTAAATTGTTAGGTGGTCATTTAATTAAACTACATACTTGCAATAATTACAAAGCAGGGGGTGAGGAACCAATTATTTAGTCTACTTTGTGTGCATATGCTTGTACGCAAATTCCATGCCAAGTACTGTTCCAATCAAACAAGGGCCTATGAATATATAGTATGTTATTCCATTGGTGATAATGGTAAATAACATTCACTCTAGCAAAAAAAATCATTTTTAAGAGTTAAAAAATGCTAAGTATGAGTTTTCTCACTAAGAAATGTACTTTTTAAATAGGCTGGACTTGTCATTTCTACGTTAGCATTTTGCTCATTAGCGCTTAGCCCTATGAATTAGTTTATTAACTAGAATTCCATATATGCAATAGCTTATTGACAATAATATCAACATTTTTGATTGAGGAATAGTCGTACTTATACAACTTGCAAAAATGCACGATAATTACAATTTGATATCCAAAAATAAGTCACTGGACATTTTAGTGGTGGCTATGGAAGAAAAATAGGAAAAACAAGTGTCTACCTTCATTAGGACAAAAGGCGGGTGAGCAGTAGAGCTTCTGACAAGCCCTTAACGCCTCATTGTCCCTGTTCTCAAGTTTCATGATTTCTCTGGCTCTCATTAAAAGGAGAGTTGTCGCCCGTCACCAGGCGCTAACTCGTTATCTCCTCAACACTTTAAAATGCTGTAATTATTCCAACATTTCTCCTCGCCAGCTGCTAATTGCCGCACATTGCACTTGATCATGAGCTGGCCTTTTGTGGTTTAATTTGTGCAAATATGTTCACTGTTTGGAACCATTGAGCTTGAAAAGTGAGATTGAAGGAGTTTCCACACCCTTTTGCTTGTAACTAAACAGATTTTTTAAATAGATATCATCATAATTTTATCACAGGCAATCTGTATGGATACACTCATACAATAATTTGCTACCCAAATCACATTCTTTTTGTATGGGTATAGTGTAATTTTAGCATTTATACAAACAATAGCCTTTTTTTTCTGTATATAAACACATTTATAATTTGAGAAACAATATACTGCTCTCATCTATATGTTTTTTAATAAATATTCAAGCACGTTTGAAGTCTTAAATACGGTGGTATAACCATGTTGGCATGGCATTTAAAATGGGAATATCATAATTGTTGTTGAATGTTTTATTTGCTGTTATTATTTAAATTAAATTATGATAAAAAAACACCAACCAGAATACTGTAGAGGCGTTCCGTAAAAATACTGTAAAGGCGTTCCGTAAAAATACTGTAATGGCGTTCCGTAAAAATACTGTAAAGGCGTTCCGTAAAAATACTGTAAAGACATTCCGTGAAAAATACTGTAAAGGCGTTCTGTAAAAATACTGTAAAGGTGTTCCGTAAAAATATTGCAAAAGTGTTCCGTAAAAATACTGCAAAAAGGCGTTCCGTAAAAGTACTGTAAAGGCGTTCTGTAAAAATACTGTAAAGGCGTTCCTTAAAATTACCGTAAAGGTGTTCCGTAAAATACTGTAAAGGCATTCCGTAAAAATACTGTGAAGACATTCCTTAAAAATACTGTAGAAGTGTTCCGTAAAAATACTGTAAATGTATTCCGTAAAATTACTGTAAGCGGGTTTTTTTTTGTTGTCCAAACTGAAGCTTAAATGCAAAAGTCGTTGGAGTCAATTGTTGCTCTCCGTCTTTCTGTGTTGATCTCTTCAGCCAAAAGCCAATAAGCAGCCTGTGGTTTTTTGATACTGGATAAATTGAGGTTGAGTCTAGTCCTGCGATTTGAGGTTAAATTGACTCAATAAATATATATTAGTACAATATGATCTACCCTTGAGGGGATTCCAAAATTGCATAGCTTCCAAACTTGTATACCGCAGATATTTATTTAACAATTTCTCTGTCTGCATCCTGTATTTCATTCTCTGGGGATTACAGCAAACGACACGGTAAAATTCCAGGACAGGGTCCCAGGAGTATTATAAAAAAAAAAAAAAAAATCTGTTTTCAGTTGTTCTGGTTTCTGTTTCGGTCAGAGGATATAGTGGATTTAGGTGTGTGTGTGTGTTTAAAATTTGCAGAAATACAGAAGAATAAAATCTATTGTCACGTTCCGGTAGATTTTAAATCTGTTCTTTTATCTGCAAGCCTTGAAGAGTCAACGTGGTAAATCTTTTAAAACAGCGAGAAGCCAGTTTAGAGCTACTGTTAGGCAAAGAGATGACTTTTATCAAAGAAAATAGCTATGAACAACTCATACAAGGCCGGTCAGCTATTGTCAATGAAAAGCTGACCTATTATTGGTTCACAAACTATGTTTCTATGGAATGTCTTAACATTTTCATAGTCCAATTTCATACTAGACAAGGTTAGAGCACTGACACTTTTCCTTGAATGGCTTGGAATGCACAAATATACAGGATTAAATAAGGAAGAAGAAAAATGACGAAATTTAAGCTAAGTTCGTACTTCTGGTAGGTCAAGAAGCCCTGTTGCTAACATCC
The DNA here is from genome assembly GCF_051989575.1 of Stigmatopora nigra. Lineage (NCBI taxonomy): Eukaryota > Metazoa > Chordata > Actinopteri > Syngnathiformes > Syngnathidae > Stigmatopora > Stigmatopora nigra. The sequence continues at coordinate 15,021,237 of NC_135511.1, read as the reverse complement.
CATGATTTTGAACTTGCATTGCCTTTTCCATTTAAAAGATCAGAGGCTTTTTTAATCTTACTAGAAACATGTTATCTGTATATCAGTAGAAAAAAAACTTTAAACTCGAGCCAAATCTGGACCTAGAGTTCTTTATTTGTTTCTTATCACTAAGTCAAAGATAGCAATAATGTCAGCTGATAAGTAAAGGAGAAATAAACACAGCACATGCATTCATCTTAAGTATTAAATTGAGTGCTTGATTCATTTCCATGCTCGTGTTGCTTCTGATTTTACCGGTATTATTAACAAGACTAGCTTCAGTGTTCACGCTCAAACTTGATTGGGCACGGATTCAGCAAAAGAAAAAAAAATGTTGGCCTGTGACGAATGTTATACATGAGAAAGATGCTGGAACGCAATTTAAAATGTCCCCTTTTTTACAAGCTCAATGAAAAACGCACCATTTGTTCTTCACTAGAGTTTCAGAGAAAGACGGCAAGATAAATGAGGGAACGTGTCATCTGTTTTTTATTAGATTGTTAAAGATAAATCTAATTTTATTTTGAGCTAATGCAAGGAACACTATCTGCCATTGACCGAGAGTGTCTTATGACTAACTTGACGTACTGTGCTCAGCAGTCTTGTGGTTTTTAGTCGGCTGATTCAGTTCAGACAGCAAGCCGACTTGAAGAAACAGGTGAAGCATTTTAGCTTATGAATTGAAACAGTCAACATTATTGTTAAATATAATCAATAGGCGATGCTATAATACGCATGAACATCAAGCAAGTACAATGCTACTTTTGATTTTGTGTATTCAGTTGTACTACTGTATTCATTAACTATTGTCAGCACTTTTTTACACGGATGATTTTTGCAGTGCTTTCACCTATGGCAAGGGTGTCAGACTCGGGTTGGTTCGCGAGCCACATTAATGTAATAGATATAATATTTAGATTTTTTTTTTATAAATGATTAAAAGAACTGGATTAAAATCCCTGAATATTCAGTTTTTTTATAGATCTAAAACAATGTTTATTTTAGCTTTTTTATATATATTTTTAGATTTTACAAAATGATTTTTGAACTAAAAACATTGAAAAAAATCATTAAAAAATTACAATTATTGATTTAAAAGGTGAAAAATCAGGAAATTTAATATACATCAATACTCTTCATTTTAATTTCATCCTAAAACAGAAATTTGGCACTCATGATTTACTTTCTCGGGCCGTACAAAATGATGCGGCGGGCCAGATTTGGCCCCCGGGCCTCCACTTTGACAACCTATGGTTAAAAAGAACAAAAACAATGCAAGTAGCCCTAAGTAAGTTTCTTCCACAGAGTGTCCACATACACCCTTAGAAATAGGTTGACCAAAAGGTTTTTGGAGTAGAGCTGCTACTTCTCTAAATGGACAGGATGAGGTGGCCTGGGGATTTAATTAGAATACCTGCTGGGCTCATCTTTCGTGTTGTGTTCCTGGCACCTCCTACTGGGAGAAGGTCTTAGGGTCGGTCCAGTACACGCTGGGGAGACTATGTCTCTAGGCTGGCCTGGGAACGTGTCGGGATCCCCTTGGAACAGCTGGACAAAGTGGTTGGGGAGAGGAAAATCTGGGATTCCCTGCTGAGGCTGCTGCCCTCATGACCCGACCTCAGTTAAGCAGGAGAAGATGGGAGGGATTGTCTTCTGATTTTTCAATTCTTTATTTTTAGGGTGGGGGGCATTTCAAATGAATACTACACTTCAGAAAACTTGGCCTTCTTTGTCGTTATGAGTTTAAAAACTGTGCTAATTCATCGACATCTAATTGATTGGATTTATCCCAGCATCCTTCTTCTGTAGTGGTTGAGTTGTGCATTCATCCGACATGTTTGAACTGCAGACAGGATTAAAATAGCTCCAGACTTAATGCACATGCACAGCCAACCCCGTGCTGTTTGTTAAATTCCACGCAGCTGATCGCCAGAGTTCTCCCCTGTGATTCCCTTTTGTTTCCCTGGTTCCTCAACTGCCTCTTCCTTTTGCTGGCACGTCCTCATTTCAAATGAATTAATTGCGTTCTCATTGTCTGGGAGAAACCTCAGAAGGGCTTTGAAAAGAGAAGTTACGTTTAAAGAATAAGAGCGACCAGGGGACCAAAGTGTAGCTCGTCAAGCGTAGGGCGTCACCGCTTACCTTAGAGGCAGAAGTCATCATGACTCTAGTTCAGACATGGGAAATCTACGGCCCGCGGGCCGCATCCGGCCCGTTAGGCTCTTTAATCCGGCCCGCCGACGTTGTCCAATTTTTAAATTTATTTGTTTATTTTTCCCCAAGATGGCGCCGTCACGCGGAAGCCAGTGGCAGTATCTCTGTCCACTCTTATTTGTTTTTTTGTGTGTTTTACAGCCCCTCTATCTTTTTTAAATGACATTTTAATATTTCTTAATACATTCCTTCTTACTTGACTTTGTACTTTATACTTTTTACTTTATTGATGAGTGATGAGTATGTTAATACTTTAGTCCCTTTTTTCTGTTAATGTTTCATGTGTACTGTTAATGGATGCACTTTTTTATATGTATCATATCTTGTCCTGACCCAGGCCATCTGTCAAATTTTCAGAGTCAATGTGGCCCCCGGGCTGAAAAGTTTGCCCACCCTTGTTCTAGTTGTAGTACACTGTATTTTGTGTCATTTCTTTAAAAAGAGCCAGAGGGCTGTACGTTTTTTTTTTAATTCTTAAATGAATTCCAAAGGTAGAAAGGGCAAGGATCTAGTCTTTCAGTCTTTAACCGTGGTCTCAACCCTTTCAATTATGAAGCATTACAAGACTCTTCCCGTGCAATATTCATGCCACGGGAGATCCCTTCTTCAGATGTCTTGGGTTGCTGTTGCTGTAAGTCGAGATAAACACTTGCTGAGGTGTTACAGCTAGACACCTACCTCTATTCATCAATGTCACAGCCCGAGTAGTCAATAATTCAAAGCTGGGCGGTAATGAGCTCCCCACAGGCTGTGTCCCAGAGGAGGGCCTCCCACCCCCTTATGTCGCTGCTGTAATGTAGTTATATCTCATGTCAGCTTTCAAATCAATTACATTTCTATGTGACGGCTGTGTAATTCAAACTTTTTGGTAGGCCAACATAGTGTGAAAACATTTTTTTGCAACTTCGTAATGCAAAAGAAGAAAATGAAAACTTTAAATAATTGCGTTAAAAAAAATGGGTGCTCGGACGTTTGGTCGCCGGACTTTTGGTCGCCGGACTTTTGGTCGCCTGTCTTTTGGTCGCCTGTCTTTTGGTCGCCGGTCTTTTGGTCGCCGGTCTTTTGGTCGCCGGTCTTTTGGTCGCCGGTCTTTTGGTCGCCGGTCTTTTGGTCGCCGGTCTTCTGGTCGCCGGTCTTCTGGTCGCCGGTCTTTTGGTCGCCGGTCTTTTGGTCGCCGGTCTTTTGGTCGCCGGTCTTTTGGTCGCCGGTCTTTTGGTCGCCGGTCTTTTGGTCGCCGGTCTTTTGGTCGCCGGTCTTTTGGTCGCCGGTCTTTTGGTCACCAGTATTTTGGTTGTAGGTTTTTTTTTGTCGATAAGTCTAACTGGCACTCAAGTCATAGGTCATCTTTTTGGCTTACTTTCCTATTTTTTTTCCCTTAAAATTTCTTTCCTATTTATACAGACCTTCGTCCCTCTCCCTGCTCTCTGTCTCAGTATCTTTTATGTTAACAGCCTTTTATTTTCCTGCAGTTGCTGAGCCACTGGGTGCACATCTACAATCTTGCCTTTCATTTCATGCTTGTGGAAATGGATGTTTTACTGCCTTCATTAAAGCATGCAGCAGTCAGTGCCGTGTTTTCCCTCTGAAGTTTAGCTCCATGAACCTCGCCATTAGAGGACATTATAGCCCTAGATTTCAGGACACAGTGGAACATTGTATAATTTGATTAGTGTTATTAATCAAATGGAATTCCGCTTACCATTTCCTTCCCACCTTGGCCCCTCACTACATCTTTTTATTTCTGCTTTCCTATTTCTTCTTTCCCTTCCTTCTTTCTTCTCTCTATCACTCATTCTCAGTGTTAGTTTTATGGTTTACTGTATTAAAATGGTTCCCCATAACGAGTTTTGTAAGACAATCTTCTGAAAACAGTAATATTACTGTTTTAAAAATGTGTTACTTGTATTGCATTTCTAGTAATAATAGTCCTGATACTGACTTTTCTGATCAATTAAATTTTTTTAAAGATATGTTTTGCCAATTCTGATCCAATGTCAGCTATTTTAAAAATAATGCTAAATATAATCTGACCAGTAAATGATAAATCACTGTTCGTATTCAAGTCAAGAAATGTTTTGTTTACGATATTTACACAATCACCGTTTATTCTTAGTAACCTGTTAATGATAGACCTGAAAACATGTGACTACCAGATCAGATCCCAACTTGTAAACAAATATTATATTAAAAAAATAGTCATATTCGATCAAGACATCACTAATTGCTAAGCCTAAAAGATATAATTTCCCCTAAAGGAATTCCATCATTAAGAAAAAATATTTTTCTTATAAAAACACCATTGTTAAAGTAGGAAAAAATAACTAACTATAATTACTTACTATATAAATCAATAAATTCATGTAAGGCACTAGTATTTTTAAAAGTAATATGCAATTTCTAATATGTTACTTTGAATAACAACTGTTCATGATGCAACTATTTCGATTGACAAAATACCTTGGCCTTTTCCTATTAAAAACAATGATTTACCACTTGTTTTTCCTTCCCCCTTTTCCAGCCCCACTTGTCTCTAAGCCATGCACCTCCCTTTCATAGCCAGAGACATAAATCAATTGAGATGAAAGTTCCATAATTGTGCTTGCTAGGAGGGATTTGAGCAAAATTGCGCTATGAATTTTTTAAAGGATTTTTTTTTTTAAATGCGAGCAACCCAACGGGATTTAGGCGGCGTAGGTAGGTGAGGCCACAAGGATTTATGAGCTTAGATTCTTCATTACTGAAGTAATTTTCCTGCAAATGATAGTGTGTGGGACTGGGGCTCCGTTTGAGCCCATCTAATCTTTAGCTTCGCCTGTGATTCCCAGTAATTGATTGTTCACATTAAATTCAAGGGTCAGTACACACTTTAATTTCATTGCAGTGGATACTTTTGTTTGGCTTGTTATGACCATAGTACAGCATTATAGTAAAATGAACATTTCAGTACCAAGATTTTTGGTGTGTATTCCAGTACACACCCTACCTAGTTTTACATATTCCAGTACCGTATTTTTACGACTATAAGGCACACTTAAAAGTCTTAAATTTTCTCCAAAATAGACAGTGCGCCTTTTAATCCAGTGCGCCTTATATATGGAAAGAACTGAAAACCAAAAAGGAAAAACCACCACTATCGGATATTAAAAATACATAAACGCCTGAACTGAAAGAATACTGTTAAATATGCAGATGCCATCTTAGTTTACAACATCTTCCATCATATAGCTCCCCCCCCCCCCCCCACTGCAAGATTTTATACAAAAAAATCCAAAACATCAACAATGGCTGGCTCTAGAGGTGACTGTGTAGTGAGTGCTTCATACCTGGAAGTCAATAGCAATTACCGTATTTTCATGACTATAAGGCGCACTTAAAATTCTTAAATTTTCTCCAAAATAGACAGTGCGCTTTATAATACAGTGCACCTTCTATATGGAAAAAATTTCATTCATTGAGGGTGCTCCTTATAATGCGCTGCACCTTATAGTCGTGAAAATACGGTACTTGGAATTGAATAGCAAAGTAAGTATGAACATATCATAACAAGGTTTGAATTTCCTGTTGGTATTACTGTGACATAGATTTCTTCATTCTATATTTAATGTCATGCTGTCGTTTTGTTTCATAAGCATGTTTTCCTCCATCCGTGATCTTATCGCCATTGTCATGTTCACCTTATGTTCAGTACAAAATGGCTGATATTCTTTCTTTCTCCATCTCCTTAGGTGCCGCCAGCGTCGGTGACCCTCCTCAAGGTTAGTGCGTCCACAATGCCAAGTTTCATTTTGAATCTTGCCTAGCCTCCACTCAATTTTACAGCTCAGTAGTTTGAGAAGCAATGTGGGTAAATCTGCTGCTAGAAAAAGAAAGATAGTGTTCTCAGGCGTCAGTGAGAGAGGTATAAAAAAATGGCGGGCCCTGTCACCAGTTGAAGTGGATCTCATTCCTACCGTAATATTATCGTATTTTCACGACTATAAGGCGCACTGTATTATAAGGCGCACTGTATTAGAAGGTGCACTGGATTATAAGGCGCACTGTCTATTTTGGAGAAAATTTAAGACTTTTAAGTGCCCCTTATAGTCGTGAAAATATGGTAATTGCTATTGACTTCCAGGTATGAACCACTCACTACACGGTCACCTCTAGAGGCAGCCATTGTTGATGTTTTTGATTTTTTTTGTATAAAATCTTGCAGTGGGGGAGGAGCTATATGATGGAAGATTTTGTAAACTAAGATGGCATCTGCATATTTAACAGTATTGTTTCAGTTCAGGCGTTTGTGTTTTTTTAAATATCCGACAGTGGTGGTTTTTCGTTTTTGGTTTTCTGTTTTTTCCATATATAAGGCGCACTGTCTATTTTGGGGAAAATGTAAGACTTTTAAGTGCGCCTTATAGTCGTGAAAATACGGTATCCTAAGACAATCGCTCACTTTGCATCATGCCAAATCTAGGTTTCACTTAAAAACATGAAAATATATATCATAACTGTATAGCTTGCTACATGCTCCAGTCAAAGTAGTTTAGGGAGTAAATGATGCTGAGAAAATATTTCAGTTTTAAACACAACATTTGATGACCAAATAATATTGCGTTCCAAGAAAGAGCTGTTAACTGTTATATTGACTCATTGTAAATTTACCTGGCAACTAAAGGTGTAATTTTCCATGAAAGATTGAGTAATACATTCCTCAGTTAATTATATTGTTCTGCCAAAAGGTCTATGCCAAATATTCATCAATTTCAAGACCTGAAATGAAGCTTGACTGATGTGGGTGGTGCGTTGAAGATCAGGCAGTATAAAAAGAGAGAAAAGTTTGTCCTGGGCCCTCTAAAGAGATTCAGTGTGACCAATCGAGGTGAAGTGGATGAATGAGGCCATTCACCGGGCATAATGAAAGAACTCCTGCTGGGCTCTAAATGAGGGTGGACCCATCTGCACCACATAGGCGTGCACAAACCAGTGACCTTGAAAATTACCCAGGAAGCACTTTGGGATAGTTACCCCAGCAACAGGGTAGGGTTCGCATGGTAACCAGGCCCTTCACTCAGTGTCTGGCAGTTTCTTGAACAGAGCAAAGCTTTTAGTGCATTGAAACAACTCGACGTGAAATCTAACTGGAAGGACATCCCAATAGGAAGATTATTTGTTATGTCATGGGAAGGTTTCTTGGCCCCAGAAAGTTACTGATTCCAACAACTTCCTGTTCTCAAGCTAGAACTTGAACCAGTCAATTGCCAATGGTAGTCTAAGCGATCTAAGGACTTTGTTCTACGAAGCAATGGACATAGTCAACAGTCCCACACAGATAACTAGATAGATAACTTCAGCAACCCTAGAACTGGCACGAACTCAATGCTACAAAGAGTTATCGTGTACAGTTTTTGGCCTAGTACTTCTGAAGTAGGTGGAAATGCGAGTATGTGCACAAAACTGTTGCCTGGCAAAAATGACACAACATTGGGAGCAGCCCGAGAGCCGTATGTGGCTCTTTCCATGCATCAACATGGCTCTCCATTATCCTGTCAGGTAAAATATGGAAATCCCTAGTTAGAGAGCCAAGTCCCAAATGTACCAATAGGAGCGTCAAGGCTACACGGTGACGTTGAGACTAGCGCTAGCAACACTTTAATCCTAATTTAAGTTTTTCATTACTTATCTCATTAATACTGATTGATTAGCAACAGCATAATAATGTTGTCAAAAGAAAGCAGAGACTTATTGTGATTAAAAAGTGGTGAAATGACAATATCTTTTTTTAAATCGCACATTTTCCTATATTTTTACTTTTAAATTCTAAGAATGGCTCTTTAGATATAACATTAGAAAATAGTAATAGTTTATGGCTCTCTCTTTCAAAAAAGTTCCGGACCCCTGCTATAAAAGAACCTGGAAGTTGATGACATCATGTCAGACATTGATGAAATCCCGCCTAAATGAAGACCTTAGATAGGCAATTGTTAATTAGTTTCAGGTGTCTCAGAAGATCTACTAGACAGTTTGAGGAGTCTGTAAAACATAGCTTTCTGACTTACCAGATGGAAGAAATTCCTCACTCCTGGGGCACTGGATATTAAGTTTACAAGGATTCCCAAGCATCCGGCCCGTTGCATTGTAACTGTGTTATTTGGCTTAATATATTCAGTCTCAATGAGCCAGAGACATGCAGGTCATTGAAGTTCTATTCCCATCGCCGGTTCCCCTCACGGAACTTTTGACAGCATGAAATGACAATCCGCCCCTGCATGCATCTCCCACGTCAAAGAGTAATGAGATTGTGCTGCTGGAAATATTACTACAAAGCATCAGGCCCACACTCGCTTCTGACTCTACCTTCAAACAGTACTGCCTGCCAAGCTTGCCTCCCTGCGAGGAAATAGAAGCCTACAAAAAACAATCAAAATCAGAGGCAAAGAAATAGCAAGGGAAGCTCCCCCGTGCAGACACGAACGTACACACTAAGGCCTTTTATAGTAGGAGTGATTAGAAATCTGAAATCGTTTTAAAACTCTACTTTGAGTGCATTCCACAAACGAAAGCGTTGCTTCGTTTCTCGTCACTAACTGCCAGTGATCTGGTCTGTAATTGCAGACTCGTTGACAAAGCTTGTACGGCTTGGAGCTATTTCTTAAGGTTCCTTTCAGATTTCTGACTAAAGACTAAGGAGGGAGGGGCGGGATACAGATTCTAAATCAGTACTACACATCACCTTCTAATTGCTTGGTGCATAAAAGCTAATGTGTACACTAATAGGCCTTGTGCTGGCCTAATATGATTACACGATGTGTTGTAAGCATGTGAAGAACACAGTCTTAGATCCATTTTATGTGGTGTATTTTCACGACTATAAGGCGCACCGCATTATAAGGCGCACCCTCAACGAATGACATTTTTTCCATATATAGGACACACTGTATTATAAGGCGCACTGTATTATAAGGCGCACTGTCTATTTTGGAGAAAATTTAAGACTTTTAAGTGCGCCTTATAGTCGTGAAAATACAGTAATTGCTATTGACTTCCAGGTATGAAGCACTCATTACACAGTCACCTCTAGAGCCAACCATTGTTGATGTTTTGGATTTTTTTTGTATAAAAACGTGCAGTGGGGTGGAGCTATATGATGGAAGATGTTGTAAACTAAGATGGCATCTGCATATTTAACAGTATTGTTTCAGTTCAGGCGTTTGTGTTTTTTTAATATCCGACAGTGGTGGTTTTTGGTTTTTAGTTTTCTGTTTTTTCCATATATAAGGCGCACTGGATTATAAGGCGCACTGTCTATTTTGGAGAAAATTTAAGACTTTTAAGTGTGCCGTATAGTTGTGAAAATACGGTATTTAAAATCATTCACTGAGATTTTCTGGATAAAATTTGACAATATTGACTATGAATCTTCTTTAATGGTATAACAAACAGTAAGCATGGATTCCGATTTGGCCTTTTTTTGATTCCTTGTTGTTCATCCCTTCAAATTGGTTGCTTGCAGCTTGAAGGAATAAACAAGGGACCAGAAGAAACAGTAAAAGCATAGATTGTAAAAATCACTATTATAACAACATTAATTGATGCTGCTGAGCGCCATATGTGGTGCCATATGGTAACGTTGCCCCAAAGGCCTGCTTATAATAGACAGCCCGCAGTGGTGCACACAACTTGGCACATTTACAAACAAGGGACATCCCATTAATATGAGCCACACAGACTGAGCAAGAGACAGCGGCAGAGGGAGTGTGAGGATGGTGGAATGATGAAGTGGGGGGTGTTGGGGTTGAGTTGTTACCATTTTACAAAATGTCTTTGGTTGGCATCTTTAATATGATCTTTTGCTCTCCTCATAGTTCAAACTAGACGGCAGATTTGCAATACCTGGTTGGAAAGCTAGAGACATTTAAGCTAATCGCATGTAAAATCCTAAAATTATTTATTTTCTCTAATAGATATGAGATGGCTGGTTATTGAGTAGTTAGTGCGTTGGCCTTACAGTTCTGAGATTGAGGGTTGATTCTAAGGTTCTAAGGCGGAGTTTGGATGTTCTCCCTGGGGTTACGTGGGTTTTCCCTGGGCGTGACCGGACGTTTGGTCGTCGGTCTTTTGGTCGCCGGTCTTTTGGTACTTAGATATGAAACAGTACTTAGATATTAAACAGTACTTAGATATTAAACAGTACTTAGATATTAAACAGTGCTTAGATATTAAACAGTACTTAGATATTAAACAGTACTTAGATATTAAACAATACTTAGATGTTTAGCAGTACTTAGATATTAAACAGTACTTAGATATTAAACAGTACTTAGATATTATACAGTACCTAGATATTAAACAGTACTTAGATATTAAACAATACTTAGATAATTAGCAGTACTTAGATATTAAACAGTACTTAGATATTAAACGGTGCTTAGATATTAAACAGTACTTAGATATTAAATGGTGCTTAGATATTAAACAGTACTTAGATATTAAACGGTACTTAGATATTAGACGGTACTTAGATATTAAACAGTACTTAGATATTAAACAGTACTTAGATATTGAACTCTCTCTCTCTCTTAGATATTAAACTCTTCTTTAGGTATGAGTGTGTGCGATAAGGGTCGTCTATCTCTCCAATTGTCAATGACCCTGTTGAGTTTCATTGAATATGAGGCAAAACAAAAATAACACACAGCTGTACCTCCCTGCCACAAAGGAAGGCAGCTGAGGTGCAAACCAAGTTAAGGGATACGCACTCGGGGAGGAAGAGGGAAACAGATTTCCTCTCTGTGATGTGCACTGATGTAGCTCCAGCTCCAGGTCAAATGCTGCCAGTGTTTTGTGTTCATCTTCATCTCGTCTCCCCTGCGCTCCTCTAAATTATTCACAGCCTGAAGATGTGCAATGTGGCTGCCTCTCTCCTTCATCCTACAGAGCTCTCTGTCTTCCTCGCTCTGCTTCATATCATTTCCAGTCTTTGTCATGTGGAGGCTTGTTCCAGAGGCAACAAACTCTTCTCACAGCGACTTTATCTCCCACTCATCTAGCATCGACTATTCACCTTTCAGCACTGCCTTAATCGCACTCACACTGCTCCTCTTATGGCTTATCATGGCTCACATGCATGTTCAAGTTGTCTAGTTGATGTAGAACACAACTGTTTTTCTTCGATTGTTATTCTACTCACGTATATACGCAATAGCTCTTACCGATGTGTTTCGGGAACTTTTCTACCTTTTATGTTTAGGAGTATTCATTTAAAAAAAACTAGTGCTGATAGAAAAAGCAGATCTGTTCTTTTTAAGGAATATTTGGAAAAGCTACCATAGCCTTATGAACCTGTTTGTCCAAAAGCTATATTATTCAATGAGTATTTTAATTATTGGGTCATAATAAGCTTGCCTCAATCTCACCTAACTTTGGGAAAACATAGAATTCCATCTTGGACTTGGTTAGGCTACATTATGTCAACAACAACAATTTAAAAAAGGGTCTTAAACCCCCTACCTTAGCCGTGTTGTGTGGTAATGTTAGTAATGTAAGTAGATAGTCAAAATAGACCCTGCATACCACATAATGCTTCCACTATGTTATCCATGATGTATACTAAAGTATATGTATTTAAATGGTAAGTTTACCACTCGAAAAGGTAAAATAATAAACCCCTTAAAGTTTCCAATAGTGATATAATATTAGCAGTCCATCTTGACAGTGTCATTAAAGTTTCAGGACACAATATTCCTTCAATGTCCCCTACAAGTAAGTTTCTTTCTTTAAAGTCAGCGCCAATTAAAACACTGGCCAATTTCATTTCACTTGGTTCTACTCTGCAATAGCGATTCCATATTGGCTCAAATTATATCTTGCTCGGAAGCATGTTCTGAAGGACCATCTTGAACACCCTCCGATACCTTAGGCGAAAACTGAAGAGAACAGGAAGATGAGTCCACTCTTTTTGCCACAGGTCGTTCATTTGTAATTCTCTCCCATCCCCGGGATGATGTTTGATCATTGCAAAATGCAAGCAGGAGGTACAAGGAAAGGGGGGGCTCTAAGTGAACCATTCTGCTGGTTTCCTCAAACTAACTCCCCAAACCACCTACCCACCCATGCAATTGCTGTCACCCAGTATGAGGCCCCCTCTGGCCTGATGACAAGCCTAGCGTGAAACGCTTGGCTGCCCCCTTAAATTAGCAGTAGAGCCCCCCGGCGGCACATGCTTCTCATGACCAGCACACAGTGGGCTACCGCCAGATTCTTTTCATTATGACCGTGGCCTGCCAACTGCCTGGCTCCCCTTCCTCCTGTCTCCCAACACCTCCCACTACTCTTGCTTTTCTCCAATGCTCTGGCCTTAGCTCCGTAAAAAAAAAAAACAGCATCTGTAATGCTCATCATTTTACTTACAAAAGAGTGGTTGGTAAAGACACTAACACATTTTTGTGTGTTTTTGCGTATTCTCCCCATTTCTGTATGGGTTTTCTCTGTGTATTCCGGTTTTGGATTGGATTGGATAACTTTATGCATCCCGTATTTGGGAAATTTCGTTGTCACAGTAGCAAGAGGGTGAGAATACAGACACAGTAAAAGGCATTTTAGACATAAATAGATAGGTAATAAGTTAATTAATAAATACATGAATAAATATATGGATAAATAACCGTTTTGCTGAAATATATATATATATATATATATATATATATATATATATATATATATATATATATATATATATATATATATATATATATATATATATATATATATAAATATATTATCACATATGTACATACACACATATATAATCACATATATCCATACACACACACACACACATATATATATATATATATATATATATATATATATATATATATATATATATATATATATATATATATATATATATATATATATATATATAAATATATATATAATCACCTATATACATTCACATACATATATATAATCACATATATACATACACATACATATATATAATCACCTATATACATTCACATACATATATATAATCACATATATACATACACATACATATATATAATCACATATATACATACACATAGATCTAATGGAAACATGATCAAAGTGTATGCTTCTACATTTTAATGAGCTAAAGTAAAGTGTGTTGGTGAAATTTTGATTTGAAGAGTATCTTTTAATTTCTATATTTGTTGTAATCACATAAATAGTCACAAAGAGAGAGAGAGAGCCGGCATAGGAAGTGTAGAGAGTGAGAAGGAAAGCGCTGAGTGGAGTAGCAGTACAGAGCGATGCCTGGAGGCTCAATCTGTTTCTCGCTGGGCTACATCAGAGCTGTAGACAGCAGCTTGGGCCGCAGGGTAGCCTCTGCTCACTCCATCAAACTGTCAGGCATCCAACGAAGCTGCACAGGGACACTCTCTCAGATGCCCCTAGGGCCAGTTCAAGTCAACATCCCATTTCCTTTCCTCTTCGCCTAATTTCTCCTCTGCCCAACTTAAATTTCCAAATGCCCAGAGTCTGGCTGCATCACTAAGCCTGGAGAACTGTCTAAACGGTGGGAGGTGCTAAGGCATAAACATATGTCTATGTCAGAGTTGTTTGCCTCTGAAGGGAGTGCAGCAAGACTTCTTCAATTACACACCCAACTAAAGCAAGAAAATGGAAATATATAGTTTAGTTATTTTCCTACTACAATATCCTGTATATTCATGATACTAGTCTGATATAGATGGACGAGTAGTTAGTGTGTCAGCCTTACTGTTCTGAGATCGAGGGTTCGATCCTATGTCTGTACCCATGTGTGGAGTCCACTGAGATTGGCTGAAGTACTCCCTGTGACCCTTGTGAGGATAAACGATACAGAAAATGAATGAATGCTCTTATAGACCAATGATATTAAGTTTCTTAGGCTGTTTTAAATTCTTCTAGTTCTTCAGGAACCTTTAAACTATTCTTATTTTCTAATGTAATTTCTAAAATTCTCAGAATTTAAAAGTAAAAATATATGAAAAAGTGATTTTTTTTAATTAATGTTTTAATTATCTTATTTTTATCTTGCATTTCACCACTTTTTAATCACAAAAAGTCTCTGATTTCTTTTGACAACATTGTTATTCTTTGGTAATCAATCAGTATTAATGAAATGATGCATTTAGAAGAGTAATGAAAACCTAAATTATGTTTAAAGTGGTGCTAGAGCTAGTCTCAACGCCACAGTGTCGCTCTGACGCTCCTATTGGTGCATTCGTTACACTAGTAATTTCCATATTTTACCTCACAGGTTAGTGGAGAGCCATATAGATCCATGGAAAGAGTCGTTCCCTATCCCTGTTCTGGTCCATCATTATGTTCTGTTTTTACAGCAGTCTTGACTGTGTTGTTATGCTACTGCAGTGAGTAGGCAGGTATTTCATCTTGGAAATAAAAAGGCAGTATTTTAATTTAGTGGAGTGAGGGAAAGTAAGTCATGGAAGTCATCACATTTTACTTGTGCCACTTTCCTTGTCAGTCTTTCTGTACACGTTCTTACCTTCCCACCACATTACTGCATGGAAGTCGAGCAGAGCGCTGGCGGGCCTCGAGGCTGTTTACGGGGACTCTGGGTAATGTTAAAGTCTAGTTTGTTTGGCCCCAGGTTAATACTATGTCTGTCTTCAACTGCCTGATTTACATGGCCTCTACTGATACTTCCCATAAGTTGATCAGAGTCCAAACCAGAGGCCCAAGCGTGTTCTGGCTTATACAAAAAAATAATTTATTCCAAAGGTGTCTGCTCTTGTAGCTGTAGTTCTGTTTGAAGAGCCAAAGTTTGCCGTCCTCTGATGAAATTTGGTTCACTGTGAAAGCCAGGTGATTTATATTCTTCAGGTCGATGTTATTTCTACGAAGAACATTTTTTTTTTCTTAACCTTCGAAGCCTTACATCTTCACTGTTGTCAATATTTTCGAAATCCAGGAGCTCATTGGCTCAAGTGAGGTAATCACACTGCTTCCTATGCGGTCTGTCAATAATGTCAAGAGTCAATTGGCTGCATAGATTTAATCCTGTTAGTAAATCATCATGTTTACTCAAGGTTTCACAAGCAACTGATTACGTAAAGACACTTGGTTTTTAGTGAGCCCATTCTATCAAAAAAATTGGAAATTATCTAAATTATCGCCTGTTTATGGATCATTTTTTCTGCCATGAGTGCAACGTTGCTTGGATAAAGTAAAGACTGCACATTTGACCATGCCAATGTTAAAATATTCATCTTTTTGGCGTTAACATAAACTGTTTTGATTTTTTTAGTGTCTGGTGTTACGCATTTGCAGTACCATCCAAATTGCAAATCAAGAACTGAGTCAGACAGTCAGCACCTTCTTTAAATGAGCTCTTACATGTTGTTTATCACACCGTGAATTACTTTAAGAATCATTTGGAAGTCTATGCTTGTAAACAGAGTTATACAGTAGTGTTTTCTGTTAGTAAACAAAGTATTCCACAATGAACTGGCCTTGAAAACATATACAAATGGCTGGAATTTTCTACTAGTAAAAGCTAGGCTATGATAGAATCAGTTATAGTATGATGACTGTTCTATGGAGCATGTGAGATTTTCTATATTTTTTTAGAATATTTCTGACATCTTGGTACTTTTCAGAACATTTTGTGATGGTTTTTTTGCAATTAATGGTTTGAAAAATTAAAAAATAAGTTTGAATGTAAGGTATTTTGTACATTTTTTCAATTGTTTTAGCTCATAGCGTTTTAACGCCTAAAATTGTATTTTTTTTTAAACTAAAATATCCATCTTGAATAATTGACGCAAGAGAACAAATCTATAGAGGTTAATTTTTTTTATTCCTCTATTTTAGGTTGTGTAGATTAATTTATTAATTCATTTTTCCACAATCTGCTTGAATGGTTAATTAATTAAGAGGAGGTTTAAAGCAATTGTTCCACTTGCCGCTCTCTTCTACGTTTTAAAGTTCTTCTGTAGTACGTTTAAGTAGTTTTTGCTGGAAAAAAATATTTGCATATATCTTACTCTGCACCACTAGTCTAATAATTTTTATTTTATTTTTTTCATTTCAGGCCTGTAGGCTTGACAATATACCAGTCCGATTACCACCTGCTTTAAATTCCTATCTAAATGGAAGATTTATTTTTTTAACATGGCAGATAAGACCTTTTAAAGCAGCCTTGTTATTAAGTTATTTGAGCATTTTAGAGAATGAATGTCACTTAAGGATTGGTATTTGTTGGGATGGTGGGTGGGTGGATCGGTCAATACCTCACTTAATAGCCTTAAGGACACAGTTACAACCAAAGCACTGCGCCCTTGAGATACTATTGTCCATTTTTTAAAAGCACAGTTAAGAGGCTAAATGACGAGCAACTTCTGAATGTAAAGTCATTGAAAAAGGCTCTTTAGAAAAGGAACTCATTGTGAAGAATGATTCACTTTTTCGTCCTTTTGTATATGTACAGAATTCAGTTTGTTACGGAAACACTACCAAATGCACTGTGTGCTTGTCTGTTCCTTTTGAAAGTTGAAAACCTCTCAGAGACTACAAGACTTTTTCTTCTGTCATTCATCCTGTGTTGTTTACTCTGAAAGCTGTCAGTGAATATGTGGTTCTACACCAAAATAACATCTGCATTGATTGAGCTGCAAGGGGAGTCTAATGAATAATTCCTTATATTTTTTTCTGTCTGTTTCTTTTGTCTTACAGTGTGACAGCGAGAGTGACATCGACAACAAGGTAAGGCAGTTTTCTCTATGTTTATGGAACTCACAAAAACTAATCTAAAAGCGAAGAGTGAAATGATTTTTTTGGGGGGAGGGGGTGGTTAGGCTTACTGTCAGTCTTACCAATTGATAAACCTACAAAACAAAAGCTGTTTTTAAGATAAGCCTTCTTGTTTGAGAAAGAAAGTGGATTTTTTTGTTGTTTTGTTGGTTTTTTTTAGGGTCCCACAGATCCATATAACTTCCCAAGTATATATTCCAAAACTTAACTACCGTATTTTCATGACTATAAGGCACACTTAAAAGTCTTAAATTTTCTTCAAAAAAAAACAGGGCGCCTTATAATTCAGTATGATTTATACATGGAAAAAATATTAAAATGTGTCATTCATTGACAGTGCGCCTTATAATGTGGTGCGCCTTATAGTCGTGAAAATATGGTATACCTTCTTTTTACTCATGAGTCTGATGTAATTGTAAAGATTGCAGTACATTTTTACAATCTACAAACCTTCACCAAACTTCAAATCAATAATAAAGTCACATACTTTTTTGGTTGAAGTATATAATATTCGAATACAGCTCCAATGTACAACAAAAAACAGAATCACATTTCTTCATCCTTGCAGGAACTCTTAATTTTCACCTATAGTTGTCATATTATCAACTTTTAAATAGTTTATATTTAGAAATATGTAGTCAAGCCTTTGTGTATTTGATTAAAAGAAACTAGGCAGCGTTTGGTTGGGGGTAACTACCTGGTTATAAGTTGCAATGCCTTACGGGAAGCTGACACATTCTAATTCCTTTACAATTTAGCAATTACTGCCTAGTAAATGAATGAGATAGCATGCCTAATCTCCTGTAAGCTTAGCTCCCAGTTCTGTAGAACTGGCGACAGCGTTCCCTATAAATAATACATTGATAGCAGGCGCAATTTGCATTACGTGTAGCCTGGCATGTCAATAGTCTTTTATCTCTTTATTGAAGCAGGAAAGGAGAAATGCTTGGAGCTAGTTTATGCTAGTTGCATCAGAAACCTGTCAGTCATCCTGGCATCACTGGAGGGTTAAACAAGGAAGAGATTCGGAATTGTTTCGTTTTTTTACGCTTGTACCAGTCTCATTTACCATTGGTTTTCTTTTGGCTTGATTTAGTAAAAGGTCAATGAGATTTTGGGGTCTTGATGGGCAGTGTTGTGTGACATTTTGTAAATTTGCAATTTTTCTGGTTTGTTTTAAGATCCCAAATGGTGGAAGTTAAATTGCTTGTTCATATTCTTGAACAGATTGTACTGCTGGTAGTATTTGTAGAAGTTGTGAAGACTCATGTATTTAATAACGGTTCAGAGTTGGGCAGAGTTGGTAATATTTGGAAGAGGACCACAAGCATGAAATGAAATTTGAAGTAATGCAAGTGGAACTTGTGCAAGATGTGCAATAGGAACAAATATACGCCTGATTTACAAAAATAGGTCTGGCAATTCTTACCAAACAAATAGAGCATTTTTTTCATTAACTTTGGTTATTTCCAATTCCTATCCTGCATAATATAATTTCAAAACTTTCAAGGATGCTGTTAGAATCCAGCATATAGAACTGAGACCACTAGAAATTATATCATAAGCGACATGGCATGACTCCTTACATGTCATTTTATTCTTCTTAATACATATCTGAGTAATTAAGAAGCACAAAAAAAATGCACTGCTAAAAAAAAATAACACAAATTTGTGTATAAGGCATTTACACAAGTAGTGAAAAAATATTCCCCTTCCCACGCATCTCACTTAGTTTAATTTAACCTTTGGCTTCCCTTATGTTTTCATAGTTCAATGCACTAATGTAGTTTACAATCTGGTGAATTATCAGCCTGATTCCTAGTATTTTTTTCCCTTGAATTACTTCATAGCAAATACTTGGTCAATTGCTTTGGTAAACTGTTAGTCCGAATTGATCAAATGTAACTATAAACATTATGTCATAATGTAAAGCAATATCCATAATATATGGATATGAAATGACGTAAAACTAATGGATTCTTTTCAACCTCTAATACAGGGGTGGCCAACCCGCGGCTCGCGAGCCGCATGCGGCTCTTTGCCCGGTTTCATGCGGCTCTTACGTCCATATCAAAGTTTGTATTTGTGTTTTATTTTTTTTTGCGTGTGCGCTTCGCTTGAGTTCAATACGGTATTTTCGTCCAATGCGCATGTGCTTGGGATGAAAATACCTCAAAGTTTCCCAGTAGGAGCAAGGTCATTTGAGTAAACGTTTTTAACAGAGTGGGAGAGCTCCCGTGAACCAGAAGCGACAATGAACGGCGTCGCGCACACAAAAAGTATCCCAAAGATCGAGCGTCGGCTGAAAAAGCCACACCCCCTGCGAGGCAGACCAAGGCGAGAGTGCTCAGCCGGGAGCAGCCAATAGGAGAGCGAGGTGTACACCCACGTGGTGGGCGCGCTAGTTCGCCCACCACGTGGGTGTACACCTCGCTCTCCTATTGGCTGCTCCCGGCTGAGCACTCTCGCCTTGGTCTGCCTCGCATGAACATTGTGTGTGCACTGTCTCACACAGACAAACTCTCAGTTCAACCAAGTCCACAAACAAAAATATAATAATTTACAATAGCGTTTTTCTTTTTCTATGCATGTTACTTAGTGGGACTTCTGTCATAAAATCAGCGCCTATTTTTGCGCAACATTCGCTCCTTGTGAGCTGTCATTTATTATGAATGGCTTTTAACTAGCAAAAAGCCATGTTATTTTACTGGAAGACGAATGCTTGCGTCTTCCCTCTGTAAAGGCCCATCTTTGCCTTTTGATCAGTTTGAATTTATATTGTTCAACAAACAAGATACTTTCCAAACGGCTGTCACGCACTGCCAGTTTTTCTATGGATGGTAAAAAAATGGAGCGTCTTAATGTATCGACACAAGCGATCATCTGTCCTCATCTCTTTAATGAAATTAGATTAAGTTCACCTGGGAAAGAGCTGAGAAAGCAGAATGCCTCAGCACCTCCTTTAATCTAAAACCAATTTGCCAGTAATATTCCTTCCCCTGCAGCTTGGGATTTGCCGGCCCTGATTCAAAATGGAGGAGGAACGAGATGAGACCCGTGCTGCCTGGTAGCATTCAGTTCCCTACAGGCTCTGAGAAATTAGAACTGACACTGGCAACACGGGCCTTAATATGGAAATGTCATCCTCCTCCCATGATTTGGACGATGTGACTCCCTTATGCTTTGGTTTCTTTATCTTCTTATTCCATCTTTCATTCAAATCGGTTATCTTAACAAGAAAACATTAAGGGAGACAAAACAACTGTGTTTATTTATACATATTTTCAGCCCTGAAAGGATTTTTAAGTCTGATTAAGATAATGCAATGAGTCAAGGTCTCAATTGAGTCCGAAGTCCAAGTTCTGCCCATTGAAGGCCACATTCTTCTATTTTTTTCGCGGTCTATACCGGATTGGGAGTGAATGGGTAAAACTGTAAGACCCCAATGGGGTACAAATAGTGGTGTGATGTATTTGCTGGGAATATTACAGAATTATTCTGAATTTTGTGAGAATTAAGTCATAGATTGTAAATATTACGAGTTAATTGGACTCTGGTTTTGGGTGCATATGATTTTTCTGAGCAAAAAAACTTGTGGTTAATATTATAGAACAGGGGTAGGGAACCTATGGCTCGGGAGCCACATGTGGCTCTTTTGACGAGTGCATCAGGCTCTTTGCTAACCTGTGAGGTAAAATATGGAAATGGCAGGTGACAGAACTGAGATATTACATCTAGAACTGCTTTTATCTAATTTTTTTTGCAGTAGAGTCTTCTGGGAATCATCCTCTCATTGATTGGCAACAGGATAAGAATATATATTTTTTAAATATTAATTTTTTTCCACTTTAAAAGTGGTTAAATTACAAAAAAAATATGAAAAGGCACTCGGTTACATTTATGTATTTTGATTTTTAAATTCGTAGTATGGCTCACTAGGAATAATATTGGAAAATATGAATTGTTTGTGGCTCACTTCGTCAAAAAGGTTCCCGCTATAGGAGATTATGGTAATATTGGTAAAAGAAAAGTCACAAAAGTACAAGATTAAAGTCAATTACTTTCATATTATGTGAACTAGAAGTTGTTCGGGGTCCACTGACTTCAACTTTTGGCAACGCAAGGTTGGTGTGAACATAAAACTGCTTTTGGCGACAAGCATAGCGCATATATATATATATATATATATATATATATATATATATATATATATATATATATATATATATATATATATATATATATATATATATATATATATATATATATATATATATATATATATATATATATATATATATATATATATATATATATATATATATATATATATATATATATATATATATATATATATATATATATATATATATATATATATATATATATATATATATATATATATATATATATATATATATATATATATATATATATATATATGTGAATTACTGAATTAAAGTTACTCTTCTGTTATTTGATGATGGATTAAAATTTACTATTTTTCTTCTCACAGCTGATTAATTAATCAATTGCATAAATAATTAGGTAGGTATGTTATTGGTGTGTATATTAGTGTAATTCTGAGGTTTATTTTCTGACTATTTACATTCATTAATGGCGAACTTATTGTTGACTGTAGTTTACAAGTTAATCAGTAGAGTAGTTGCAGTCAATTTTGAAGAGTTTCTTTTAACGTGGTCTATTGGAATAACAACACTAAGTACATTTTTCCACATGAGTAACACAAGTATATTTGTCATAATATTAGGTGCAGATGTTTTATTCCAAGTAGGAAAATATATAAATGGTTTTGTGTTCATAGATGTGAGATTTGAGGGTTTCTGACTGTGCACAAACATGACACTTCTGTGGGATTTTATTCAATAAACATAGTTGCTCTATAATTACTTGCACGTTTCTTATGGCTGGAAATGTAAGAGTTTGTGTGAAGGGTTTGGCATTCCTCGGTTTTTCCCCGACTTACCTTGGCTTGATGGGGCTGCCTAATGTAGAAGGATTTACTTTTTCTTCACAACAAATGGCATATGGCATATGCAATTGTGGCTAAATATAGGACTCCCCTGTTTTTATTAGGGTTAAAATTTCCCTGAAGAAACATTACATCCCTTTTGGCATGAAATGGATCTTAGCTTTATTCCACTGTGGCCTTGAAATGAATATTCGGAGAAGTTAAATTGCCTTCTTGGAACAAAGAGACCAGTGAGTAAAAAGCTTCTTTATAAGTCATATGTTTTTAAAGACTGGTTGTAATGTAAATTAAAACTATAATTTTGCATTGATTTACTGTTGTATTCTCCTACGGGGTATTTTTGGAGTACCTAATGGGACCGTTGTGGTTCGGTTGGTAGAAATTGGGCATGCAAATAAGTGGCTTTTATCTGATTCCCTTTTCGCCCCTAAGAAATTTATATTAAAAGCTATGGTGCTGTTGAGTACAGTGCAATAGAGCCAAGTTGCAAGGCAAGAGACATTTGGCAGAAGCGAGTTAAGGCGCAAACTATGCCGAAATTCATTAACCGTTTTGTGTGAAATATTTACTTGAGCCACATTCAATCTTCTAACCAAAGGGTGTCAGACTCGGGTTGGTTCGCGGGCCTCATTAACGTCAACTCGATTTCATGTGGGCCGGACTATTTTAAATATAATATTTAGATTTTTTTTATTTTTTTATAAATGGATTAAAAGAACTGGATTAAAAGCCTTGAATATTCAGTTTTTTTATAGATCTAAAACAATGTTTATTTTAGCTTTTTTTAATATATTTTTAGATTTTACAAAATGATTTTTGAACTAAAAATAGAAAAAAATATTAAAAATATTACAAGTATTGATTTAAAAGGAGGAAAATCAGGACATTTAATATAAATCTATACTCTTCATTTTAATTTGATCCTAAAACAGAAAGTCAGCACTCATGATTTACTTTCCCGGGCCACACAAAATGATGCAGCGGGCCAGATTTGGCCCCCGGGCCTTCACTTTGACACACGTTCCAACCTTAATTCCGTCTGTAATTGGATAAAAGAGTCCAATTAAACAGCAGTAATTCAATTGTTTTCTGGCCTTCTTCTCTAGATTTCTCTTTTGAGATACAGTACACGATAAATGAAGATGCATATTTACTTCCATACGTTTAGTAATACAATTACCTTATTACATCTTGACCAGTCAATGTAAAATCTTTCCAGAAAATCAGACTTCTTTCCAAGACATCTTCAAAGTGAACATAGCAAACAGTAAATATCTTTCCAAACTATCAGATAAAGTTCACATGTAAGTCAATTTTCAGCAGACCATGTATTCCTGTCTATCAGAATACGTCATAGACAACTTCCAGACCTCAAAATCAAGTACTATGGAGCCTGCAAGGCAATAAAGTGCAGGTGAACTTCTATGAAATGTGGAATCTGAGAAACTGCGAGAGCACGCTCAAGGGCAGCTGCCTTCAATTAAGCCCAAATCCTCATTCACTGCATTCCCTTATGCGTTCAGCCATACTGCTTTGATCTGTATCAGCCAGCGGAAAAAGGTACATGGCTTGAAAGATTAGGAGAGGGTGATGTCTCCTCGGTAAGTGCGATCAAGTTACCAACCAGGCGCTTTAGGCACAGAGGGGTGGGGGGGGGGGGGGGGGGGGGGGGTTATTAGGCGACAGGAAACGATGGCTGTCACTTCATTTTCACTTGCCAATTATTTTCCCCTTTCTGTTCGTTATCATTAGAAGCTAAAAAAAATCTAGGCCTCTTTGAGAAAATCGTCGTGGGAGTTGTTGGCCTCTCGAGTTCTTACGGACATTAAGGATCCGAACTAATGGACACTCTAGGGGTCTCTACACCACCGAAACCGATATATCTGGCAACTTAGGCGTTTTGGAGCTGTTTTACAGAGTCGTAGTCAGCATAGGGGAAGTACAGTGTTACCTCGCTACTTCGCGCTTCAGCTATCGCGGACTCAGAGCTTTGCAGATTTTTTTCAGGAATAAATAAATAAAAAATGTAAAGATATTAAGTTAAAATTGTAAATTACATCATTTTACAAGAGGTTGAAACAAAATATTCAATAAGAATTAGTAATTGCATCAAAAAAAGGGCAAATAAATGGTCAATAACATGGTGAGAGTTCAGGAATGGCATTGATGACGTCATGGCTGTTTACAGGCCCCAAAAAAAACAATGTTCACAACTCCCAATAACGAAGTTTCTTACGTGCACAAAAAAAAACTGCAGAAGATCCTCCATCCGGACTACTATGATGTTTTTGCTTGGTGGTGCTTTTGTGCACGTGTTATACGTTTCTTTAAGCATTTTTTAAAGGGGCCCGCCTACTTTGCGGATACGCTGCTATTGCAGGGGGGTCTGGTCCCCATTAACCGCGATAAGCGAGGGAACACTGTAGTAGCACTAACAGAGGCAACATCGACAGCCATTAAATTCACTTGACTTCATTAGCGCCGACCTCCTTGGAAATGCTCACAGCCATGCCAGGAGGTGGGAAGTAGGGAAGTCGTATTTTTTTGAGTGACATCCGCCGCTGTGCTGTGAGAAGAGCAAACACATGGCACTGACAGGCCGAATATGGCTTCGGTTGTTACACTGGGATGGATGCCAAACCCAGGGAACATGCGTCACTGGCTTAAGGGGAGCTCAGTCAACATGCAGTTGGTGCTTTAATACCAAGCGCGCTATGGCACATCATAAGCGGAAGGCCCGAGGTCGTCGGGTAGACTGTAAATCATGTGGCAATGTGATATGATATAGAGACAGTGTGATCACCTTTTTGTCTGATGCCAGGAACGTTTAGGCCTTATTAAGTTACAGAGGCCGGATTTGTCGCTCAACTGAAACTTAAAGCCGTTATTGGGCCTGTGGAATATTTTAGGAGGGATATGTATCGTAATTTGGTAGTTTTGTAGAGGTGTCCTTGCTTGTTGTTAAATTTAAAATTAGAAGTGGAATTGGCATGTGGAGTGAACAGCACAATTTTATGCCATGTTTTCTACAAAAATTAAACACTTTAAGGCAAGGGTAGGGAACCCTTTTTGAGAGAAAGAGCCATAAACAATTCATATTTTTAATTGTTATTCATTGAGAGCTATACTCAGAATTTTCTAGGAGTAAAAATACATGAAAACGCGTGCATTTTGTAGTCATTTCCATGCCTTTTAAGGTGAAAAAGTCTCAGAATTATGTTGACAAAATTGTTACCCTGATGCTAATCAATGGGATTCATGCAGAACGTTTAATTAAAAACTGGAAGATTAAAGCAACTCTAGACATGGTGTCCAAATTTTAGCTCACAGTTTTTCAACCTGAGCAATAAGCACCCATGAAAAGAGCCACATGTGGCTCCCGAGCCATAGGTTCCCTACCCCCTGCAATAAGAAAAAGCAAGGGAGAATATGAAGTATTCAAACATGGGTTGTATTTTTCTAGACTGTTGGTTTGGCAATACATAATACTTAATTTTTCTAGTAAATATACTTGTTTTCCTATTTTACTCCCTAATTATATAACTCCACCACTCAAATTTAATATGGCAGCAACAGTCATACCAAAATTACTAAAGCATATTCAATAACAACAGTTAAAGACCTGATTCATTTTAATGAAGAGCTTTTTAAAGGCAAAAATTCTTATAAATGTCAAGCAATTAAAAAAAAGAACAGCCTTGGCATAATGTTTCCCTTTCACAATCCCCTAAAAAGTATTACACACTTATCCTTCCAATTTCTTAATACAGCTATTAATTCATACTACCATTAGTTTTCCAGAAAACAAATAAGCAGATGATTCTCTCACTTGGCATTGCTTCTAACCTGCAGCGTCTTTGGCACTCAATAAGCTTTCTAACTTTGGAGTTGACCTGAGTTTTTTGCAACGATAGGTGCATAAACAAGCATGCCAGTAAGTCAATAAATAAATAAAATCGAGTATTAAGTCCGGGAAGGACTGAAAGCAGCCTGAGGGTGGTAAGTGTTACGTCTGACAGCAGTGAATACTTTGATCAGAGGGTCCTGTCTGAAGACGGTTTTCCCACATCTGCACAAGGGGGAACAAGCTGTAAACTGCCAAGAAGCCTTTTTAATGACAGTTGGATTATAAAATGAAAGCAGGCTCCAGATGGCAGCCAATGCAGCGGCTGTGGTTCTGGGAGTGGGGGGCTGTTTAAACTGTTTTTTTATTGCTAAAATACAGGGTGAAAAATTGCACAGGGCTTATTAGGCATCCCACTGTGATGTTGCTTTCCTCGCCAAGCTGTTCACTATGGCCAACTTCCAAGTATGCCTCTATAAATTTTTAGCCGCACCTTTTAAATCTTAAAGATTCATGCCTGTTAAATTCACCCAGGCTTCATCAAGCAAGTCTCCAGATTACAGTTGTCGCCCTACTTTCCCCCCCATTTTTTTGTAGTCAAAGCTAACCTCAACAAACGTTGTTAGCCACCCTACTTTGACTAAAATTGACTCTTTAAACTACTGTATTTTCACGACTATAAGGCGCACCGCATTAGAATCTCTTCTATTAATTCCAGTTTTTCATAACGACTCAGGCTTCAACTGATGGCGAGTTGAAACTAAATACAGCCGAGTCTCCTTTCTGCTCATTATTGGCGCAAGTATTTAAGTATCAGTACCCACTTGGCCTTTCCTAGTACTGCCTGCGCAGCAGCAACTAGATGAAAAACAACCAGCATCTTTTATTAATAGTCAGTCTCATCTTATTACTTGGAGAGCAAAGATAATAAAATTACATAGCGATTAAGTACCGTATTTTCACGACTATAAGGCACACTTAAAAGTCTTAAATTTTCTCCAAAATAGACAGTGAGCCTTATAATCCAGTGCGCCTTATTTATGGAAAAAAACTGAAAACCAAAAACGAAAAACCACCACTGTCGGATATTAAAAAAAAACACAAACGCCTCAACTGAAACAATACTGTTGAATATGCAGATGCCATCTTAGTTTACAAAATCTTCCATCATATAGCTCCTCCCCCACTGCAAGATTTTATACAAAAAAATCCAAAACATCAACAATGGCTGGCTCTGGAGGTGACTGTGTAGTGAGTGCTTCATACCTGGAAGTCAATAGCAATTACCGTATTTTCACGACTATAAGGCGCACTTAAAAGTCTTAAATTTTCTCCACAATAGACAGTGCGCCTTATAATCCAGTGCGCCTTATGTATGGGAAAAAATGTCATTCATTGAGGGTGCGCCTTATAGTCGTGAAAATACGGTATTTAATTTTTTGATCATGTTTGGAACTTTTTTAATACAAGGTCAACCATTATTTGACCTTTTCGCCATATTGGGCTCAGGTTCCAGCTAAAAAGAAAAATAATATTTTGTTCAGGATGTTAGCATTCGCAATTGAAAAACCAACAAGTACACCATGTCAATAAGATGGATCGGTAAAAGCCATCCTGACTCCATCAAAATGCACATGTGGGCAAATTGTATTCTTCTCAGCTGAGAGGTGTTGTTAAGCCTGCTCTCACTGCTAATTTAAAATCCATTTAAACAGATATGTTGTTGACTTAAACACCGTTGTGATGCCCTAAGCCAAAATGGACATTGTTATTTTCGTCTTTCAGAAAACAGACAAGGCCAATTTACAATCCATAACTACCACTTCCAAGCCTAAAGCCCCCCCCCCCCCATCCCAATTCTACCATCACGCCTCTCCACGGCATCCAACGCAATTACATTTGACGTCACATAAAATTACAAGTGTTGCTTTGTTTGTTTGGCTCATTATATGACGTGAAAACTGCAATTTCCCACCAATAACCCCCCCACCATTTACTCTTCCCTTCCTAAAGGCAAATAACAGCATGATGCACTTATTTGTAACTGCAATTGAGAACATTTTCAGTTGTTAGAAAGCTTTCTAATTAAAGCCTGATATTTTTGACAGACACTTTTCCACTTTTCTTAGGGACCTTTCCCTTTTTCCATGACAAATTTACCCCCCTTCAAGCATTCTTCCCATCTTCTTCTTCTACTGTAATTTGATTCCTTTCTTTCCTCCATGGAGAATATTCCAAAAAAGAAAGGTGACAGAAGACATGCTTTTGGCAGATTGTGCCACTCAAAGGTACTGGCACTGTCATTTCTTTTCTTTTTTGCACAAGCACCCCCTACCCTGCACATCCCTCCCATTTCTCTCTCTCTCTCTTTCTTTCTGCCTTCACATGCATCCCATAGGATAGAATACGGAAAGTATCTCGGAGCATTCAGATACGTTTGAAGTGCAGGACAGATGGGGAAGGGACTCTAGGGACTGTAAAAAATGAATCAAGACAAGTAATAGGAGAAATGTTTTGAATCCTCTATCCCATAAGTTATTTATCAGAGGCCCTTAGTGGTGAAAGAAGACTTCAGAGTGCTGCCTTAATGTAGCGTCTGATGACTGGTAGGGGGCTGTTCCAGGAAGCACTGCTGTAAAAACAGGAGGGGGAACATTAGCAGGAAACTCTCATAGGGCCCCAGTAAAGGAAAGGGAACATTTTCCCAGCATGCAATACAGGACACAAAATCGAGGCGTACAACAAATTGTCCCGAAAACACCCCCCCTCTCGCTCACTAACCCCTTATCCAGCCGCGAGCGATACAATACAATATAAGGAGCAAGATATTGTATGGTACAAATCCCAATGGGGAAAAATATTTGTGTAGACTCAGCTCTTGAAATGGGTTCGATGATAACACCAAAGCAGAAATAAATTAGAAAGGGTATCATTCTCATTTAGTTGTTCATTAGATGAAATATGAAAAGTGTTCTTGTTATAAGTGCCAGGTAATTATTGTACCTCAGGCAAGGTCACTTGTCTCGTTTTGTTTGGTTGGCGATTTATATGGAATTAATTATATTGGAAAAAAATAGTAGGGCGTTATTTGTAGCATGGTTGAAGACGTTATCCTTTTTAAAAAAATAGTTTACAACGTTACGTCTGTTGTCTTCATCACCATATATAGACCTGTTCGCGCAATACACATTTTGGCCAGCAGGTCATCAATTTGTCGTTGATAAGAATCCGTCAAACTCATTTTTTGTCGCGGGCCACATTGTAGTTTTGATTACATCCAGAGGGCCGTTATGTCTTCCTACTGAACTGCCAAAATTAATCAATTAATAAATTGACAGTTTCTTGGTCGTGCTAACCGCTAGATCATTTCTGGATATTCAAATTTGTACAATTTTATGCAATTATTGTTTTAGAATTAGGAAACAAAGGAATTAATCTACAATCTTCAGTTGAATTTCATCATGATTTACTTTCCTGGGCCACACAAAATGATACAGCGTGCCAAATTCTGCCCCTGGGCCGCCACTTTGACACCTGTACCATAGAAGTACCACCAATCAGCCTCAAGGTGTCCCATTTGTGAGTAATGCATACAAGACAATTGAAAATAGCAACACACAAACACCACATCCATCCATTTTATATCCAAATATTTGGGTAGCGGTGGGACATTTTGGTATAAAACCATAGTTTGTAATCATTGTTGCATCATTTTTCACCAAATATTAAAAAATAAATTGTATGATGGCGTACCTATAACGTGGTATGACTAACTTTTCACACAAAATAGTATCCGCGGTATATAATCTTAGAATAGTGCTAATTGTAGCAACAAATAGAAGCTATCATTACTTTTATAAAATATGTATTTTGACATTAATAAATAATGGTAGAGGACGTAGACTTTGAGGTACCAGACAATCACCATCATGAGATCCACTAATGGATTGAGTCAACCAGAGACATGTCAGATCACTGGAGACTAAATGGCCTCTGAACTGATCACTGAGGCTAATAAAGACTACCTAATGACATGGTTGCTTCGTTTGTGTTAATTGCTCTCACTGGACCTCTGCCATGGTCTGTCTGTCCTGAGCACCTGCTACATTTTACAAGCCTTGATTTCATCCTCCAAAAAAAGGTGTGTCCTCTAGTGCCTTTGCTTATAATCAGATAAAGACAAAACATTATTCATCATTGTTGCTTGTCTATTGCGAGTCAGGCCTGTAGTTACTTGACTGGATATAAAACAGGTCAATATGATGATAACGAAATGGGAATTTAAAACAATAAACATGCTCAGACATAATGAAAGATATCATTTTGACTTTGAATGTACCGTATTTTCACGACTATAAGGCGCACATAAAAGTCTTACATTTTCTCCAAAATAGACAGTGAGCCTTATAATCCAGTGTGCCTTATATATGGAAAAAACAGAAAACTAAAAACCAAAAACCACCACTGTCGGATATTAAAAAAACACAAACGCCCGAACTGAAAGAATACTGTTAAATATGCAGATGCCATCTTAGTTTTCAACATCTTCCATCATATAGCTCCTCCCCCACTGCAAGATTTTAGACAGAAAAAATCCAAAACATCAACAATGGCTGGCTCTAGAGGTGACTGTGTAGTGAGTGCTTCATACCTGGAAGTCAATACCAATTACCATATTTTCACGACCATAAGGCACACTTAAAAGTCTTAAATTTTGTCCAAAATAGACAGTGCGCCTTATAATACAGTGCACCTTATATTTGGAAAACAAGTCATTCATTGAGTGTGCGCCTTATAGTTGTGAAAATACGGTACTTGATGAATATTACAGCCTTTGTATTTGAATTTAGGCTATTTTGTTCGTGTTTTTTTGCTATGGCTCAGGTTTGACGATACATTTTTTGAAGCAGTGGCCATTTTGAAGCACCGAGGCATGATGTGGCATTACAATGGCAGCAATTTGCATATCATTTCATGTTGGAGATATTAGATTAATGGCTTGTGACTGCTGTGATGAATACTAATTTAGCCTTAAATCATAGTACCGTGTAGACATCAACAGCTTGGCCAACAGGCAGTAGAGCAGCCAGACATTTTATAAGGTCATCTCACTCTTAGCGTCTCCTGTTCATCATTCGCTCTGACGAACGCGGAACATGCTACAAAATACTTGTGTCTCCGGGAATGTTACTTTCATTGTTGAGTAGTATAAATGGACCCACCCATAGACCGTTTGCCCTAACAAACAATAAAACCTACAGCAGGTCAGACCATCTTACTCCCAAGCCAGCACATACTCTAGATACCGTATTTTCACGACTATAAGGCGCACCGCATTATAAGGCGCACCCTCAATGAATGACATTTTTCCATATTTAAGGCGCAATGTCTATTTTGGAGAAAATTTAAGACTTAAGTGCGCCTTATAGTGGTGAAAATACGGTAATTGCTATTGACTTCCAGGTATGAAGCAGTCACTACTTTACAGTCACCTCTAGAGCCAGCCATTGTTGATGTTTTGGATTTTTTTTGTATAAAATCTTGCAGTGGGGGAGGAGCTATATGATGGAAGATTTTGTAAACTAAGATGGCCTCTGCATATTTAACAGTATTGTTTCAGTTCAGGCGTTTGTGTTTTTTTAATATCCGACAGTGGTAGTTTTTCGTTTTTGGTTTTATGTTTTTTTCCATATATAAGGCGCACTGGATTATAAGGCCCACTGTCTATTTTGGAGAAAATTTAAAACTTTTAAGAGCGCCTTATAGTCGTGAAAATACGGTATATGATTATTTTTACGACTTTCTCAGAAGAAGAAAGAAAAAAACTTGTCCTACCTGATTCCATCTTACAACGGTACCATATAGATTTCCATTCCATTGGTCTCCACGGTGTGGTAAACCTTGCTATATATGCATACATTTCACTGCATTACTTCTGATATTAATATTGGATGAGTTTCTAAATGTGATGCAAAACAACTTAATTTATTGTATCGAGCATGTGTGTCCATATATGTGTGTTTGTGTGTGCTATAATAATTCTCCTGAGACTCTATGGCTAGCCAGGAGTAAGGAGGGAGGCGGTGGGGAGGGTAGTCCAGGGGGAGCTGTTTGATTGATGTGTTTTGGGGGTAGAGGAAAATAGAGGAGGGGAGGGTCGAGGATGAGGAGGGGGACAAGAGCTTGATGGGACACCACAGCGGGAGAGGAGGCAGGGCACTTATGTGGGGGAGGAAGGGGAAGGCGCTTTAACAAGCCCTAGATTGTTAGTGACAGGCAGATACTTCAACACTTAAAGGAGAAGGTTTGATTTAATCACAGAGCTGTCATTTGTTATTTGTCTAGCTTTGCTCCACTGGGGGCCACGACTGATCAACTGCCTAAGTCCCAAGAGAGGCCCCTTTTCCTCTGTAATGTCTAAATTCCCTGCACAAATTACAAACCTGCACCACCTTCTATCATCAATCCTCCATTGCCCTCTTCATTGCAATTCCCTTGAGGAAAGATGGCTGCTTTTTGCTAAGAAAAGAGAAACTGTCCGAAATGAGAAAAACATGTGGACTTATGCTGTGGTGTTGTTGGTTTTTTGGGGGGGATCAAGCATGGGTTCTTGTACAAGGCATATGTAATCGCACAAGGCGAGGTGAGAGGCGCCCTTGTGGCACCCGTCAAGCGTGACGCGATGTCGGCAGTTTGACCAGATGGCTTGTCATCAATGTTCCGTCAATTGCGCACTACTCTCGTCTTCTCTGCGCAGCAGCAATGATATGGCGCGCAGTAAATAAAATCCAAACTTTATTTTTTACCCCTTTCTCCATGATGGCGCCGTTTACGTGGCAGGGGCAGTTGCTCGGTCCACTCTTATGTTTTTTTGTGTTTTACAGCATGTTTTACATGAAAAATTAGAAGGAACATTGACATGCACCTGCTTATGGCTGGTGTGATACTGTTGTGCCCATGGCGAGCAATGATGATGTCACTTACACTGAGACTCCGTGCGTTCAGGGAGATTGTCTTTCTGCCCAGACCAACGAAAAATTAGAGGGAACATTGGCTGTCATGTGTTTAAATGTTTTGCTTCTGAGAATATTGCTAAGTTGATCAGTCCGCGACAGATTTTAGCGAAAACCGCAAGACCGCTGAAGAAATATGCTATCAAATTTACAGGACTTCAGTTCACTTCTTCATTATTAAGTCAAAAAGTCCAAAGAAAGAAAATAGGTTAGTCCAAATATTAGGAGATTAAAGTCGCAATAACACAAGACAAACGTTGTCACTTTAAATGCATATATTGGTATTAATATTTCAATATATCTTGGATTAGATTGGATAACTTTATTCATCCCGTATTTGGGAAATTTCATTGTGGCAGTAGCAAGAGGGTGATTAGACAGAACAGTAAAGCAAAAGCACAAAGTACAAAACAAATCAAAGTAAATAGAATCATCAAATATTGCCTCTTATTGCTCTTTATCTACTGCCTAATATGCAATAGACATATATTCAAGAAGCTTCTGCCCAGTATTCGCTCCGGATACCAAGGGATCGTCAAAAAAAGTCATCAGAGAGACATATTATGAATTGATGAGAATACAGTAGGATGATTGTTAAAGAGAGAACATGGAAAGCAGGTTCATAAGGGTCAACCGCAAGGTAAAAGCATTGCCTTTTAATTAGGTTCAAAGGATATGATTCTTTTATAAAGGCCAGGGGCCTTGGCACTGTTGGGGCTGATAAAAGTCACTGAAGCTCATTAACCCACCTTCTCATGACATGAGTCCAACTGAGAGGGCATATCATAAAAAGCTTAGCCTAGCCACAAATGGCACCATGGTACTTTGCTTTCTGCCCTTGCTACTCATGACTCAATAGATTTTCTCCCCTACATTAAATATGCTGTCTCACCAAGACTGTTTTCCTCAAACTTAGGCTTCTGTTTCCATTCCATGTACCATATTTTGGGGTGGTCACTCAACTGGCCTGTAGATGACCCAGATAAGTCATTGAATAAAATTTAATCCAATAAGTGAGAGAAGGTAGGTATAAGAGGTACAGATTTGTAGGCCAGTAGTCAAAGAGCAATTATGCAGGATTATATTCCTTCTTGAAGTCTGGTCTTGATTAAGAATCTTTAAATGGATATCGATTATACTACAGAACAGAGGCCAATCAAAGCTGGGTTTTGCAGACTAGCGCCCAATCAAAGCCAGATACTCCATGGGTGAGTGAGAATGTGGTAGCATGTACACAGTAAGAGGTTGATTCGCCATGAGCAGGACAGTCAGGGATAAATGACAATGGAGAAGATGTGATTTCAAATGCTGTGGTAGACACGGTCATGTTAGCAGGTATACAGTTAGATTATTTGATAGTAGCCTTGTGCTAGTACATGAGATTTTGGCATTAAGGCAACTTTAAATGTATTTAGGTTTTTTCAATGGAAAAGAAACCAAATGTTAGGGCAGGGTTCGGGTACCTTTTTGACAAAGAGAGCCATAAACTATTCATATTTTCAAACATTATTCCTTGAGAGTCATACTAAGAATTTAAAAGTAAAAATACATGAAAATGTGAGCATTTATTAATCATTTCACCACTTTGAAAAGAAAAAAAGGGTCTGAATTATTTTGGGAATATTTTAAGCAGGTGCTAAACAATGAGTATCATTGAGAGAATGCATACAGAAGAGTCTAATGAAGAAAAATTATGATTAAAAAGGTGGTAGAGATCATGTCGGCGCCACAGTTCCAACGTAACGCTCCCATTGGTGCGTTCAGGACTTAGGTCTCTCACCAGCGATACCCAGATTTTACCACACAGGTTAGCAGAGAGCCACATATGGCTCCCGGGCTATAGTTTCCCTACCCCTGTGTTAGGGTGAAATAATCAAATTTATGTCTGAATTTTTTTAGGGTGGATTTGTATCCGAGTTATCATCTGCAATTGTATTTCTCGGCACCTTTTAGGCACCTTGCCATCAGTCTTCAAGAGGTGGACACAATGAAAATTATTTATGATGCCTTCGGATCTGGTCTCCATATTCTTTTGTTTTATCCCTCTTCAGTTTCCCTTTTTCTTTTGGGGTACTTCCAAAAGAACATTCTGATATGTAATCTCTGGCGTGAGCAAAAGCGTGGAGACACATGTGCTAAGCACACATTTGTTCTCCTACTCTTGACCTAGGATTGACTGTAGAGATGTTGTTAGAGCAGATGTTTCTTTTTAAGGAGCTAAGATAAAACTCTTTGTGTTGCAAGTGTGCTTATTTTTTTTTCATTTTTTTTTTTGGAACCGATCAGTTCAGACTTCCCTACTGGGCTTCATTTCAAAGTGCGTGAGGTTGAAATACCGTATTTTCACGACTATAAGGCGCACCACATTATAGGGTACACTGTATAATAAGGCGCACTGTCTATTTTGGAGAAAATTTAAGACTTTTAAGTGTGCCTTATAGTCGTGAAAATACGGTAGTTGCTATTGACTTCCAGGTATGAAGCACTCACTACACAGTCACCTCTAGAGCCAGCCATTGTTGATGTTTTGGATTTTTTTGTATAAAATCTTGCAGTGGGGGAGGAGCTATACGATGGAAGATGTTGTAAACTAAGATGACATCTGCATATTTAACAGTATTGTTTCAGTTCAGGCGTTTGTGTTTTTTTAATATCCGACAGTGGTGGTTTTTCGTTTTTGGTATTCAGTTTTTTTCCATATATAAGGCGCACTATCTATTTTGGAGAAAATGTAAGACTTTTAAGTGCACCTTATAGTCGTGAAAATACGATAACTGCTTTGGCATTCATACACGCACGTACACATCCATATCCCTTGATGACATCTACTTGTCTTGACGCTTCATTTTCTCATTTCAGATCAAGCAAACCTATAGTTTGAGCGCAAAAGTGTTTATGCAGAAAGGTTATTGTCATTGTTTGATATATTTTACTTCTGCATTAGGATCATAACATTTCAATTCGATAACTTGAAAGGTGACTCTTCATGAATTAGATGAACAGCTTTAGAATTCAAAGATAATTCGTTCTACAATAAAGGATGTTAACCTTTGCCATTTAACAACAGTTGTTTGTTATTAACGTGAGACCTATCTACCGTAACATTACGGTGAGTAGCCATGTAGGACAGATTCTTGAAGTCTTTGACAGATTGATGTTGCATTTGAAAAGGAGATTGCCCATCTTCCCTCCCCAACCTACCTTGAGAAGATAGACAGGGGTAGAAGGGAAGTGATAGTGTCCCAGTAGAATGATGGCATCAGTTCTCAAAGCACACTTGTTCCAGACAAGTAAACTGAAATCATCATTGATGTTATTTATTTTCAAATGTTCTCCGCTTGACAGGCAACATCTTGTTCGCCACGCATCCCATGGGAGGTTGTGGTGCTCAGCATATCTTGGCTCACGTCACGTGTAGACAGCCGCTCGGTGTTGACACCAAAGCAATGCCACTCGTGAGAGGATTGCTTCGGAATTTGTCACAATCTTGCATGGCATAAAAAAAACATAAATTCACTCAACTCCTTGTTTACTCACACAGATCTGTTGCTAAACTTGTCTCGTAGCTTGGTATTTGCCACCTTACTCCAAACGAGGATTTGTGTCCTTTCAAACAAGATTAGATTTTTTACTTATGCATTTATTCATGTATTTTTTTTTTTGCGCTTTAAAAAGTCCTCGTATGACCTTCAACTAGAAAACCAAAGCAAAAGCTTGCTGTCTTTTTCTACCATGTCGGATTTAGACAAATTCACCCTACATGGATTTTTATCGACTAATGCACCATGTTAATTTCCAATTATTATACAGTCTATTTGTTCACATTGGAAAAGGTAAACGTTGCCGGTTTTCTCTAGTAGTCTATCAACGTCATGATTCCATTGACCCAATTTCATCTACCATCTTACTTACCGTATTTTCACGACTATAAGGCGCACTTAAAACTCTTAAATTTTCTCCAAAATAGACAGTGCGCCTTATAATCCAGTGCGCCTTATATATGGAAAAAAAACAGAAAACCAAAAACGCAAAACCACCACTGTCTGATATTTAAAAAAAACACACAGATGCCTGAACTGAAACAATACTGTTAAATATGCAGATGCCATCTTAGTTTACAACATCTTCCATCATATAGCTCCTCCCCCACTGCAAGATTTTATACAAAAAAATCCAAAACATCAACAATGGCTGGCTCTAGAGGTGACTGTGTACTAAGTGCTTTATACCTGGAAGTCAATAGCAATTACCGTATTTTCACGACTATAAGGCGCACTTAAAAGTCTTAAATGTTCTCCAAAATAGACAGTGTGCCTTACAATTCAGTGCGCCTTATAATACAGTGCGCCTTATATATGGAAAAAATGTAATTCATTGAGGGTGCGCCTTATAGTCGTGAAAATACGGTACTCTGCATACCAGCATCAGTTGTCATAAAATAGTCGAACCTGTGTATGTGCTCACGCCTTTGCATGTCTTTGCTAGCCTGGCCCATAAATTCATCTGCACAGGGCCTCATTATCAGTAACTGTCAGTGTGCAGTAGAGGGACTGTAGATGAATAAGTGAGCAGGTAAACCATCCATGAGCCTACACGTGAGCCCAGGTCCCAAGGCACAGCCCTGCTAAAGAAGTCCATTTGTCAAATCTGCCTCCACCACGTCCCACCAGGGAAACAGCACTGACTGCAATCCCAGCAGGAAAGACTCCCAACCACATTCACTCAGCAGGCTTGCCGCCCAAGGTGCTCCCTAGCAGCCCAAGCCCGCACTCATTCGATTGGCTCATTAATAAAACAGCCCCGACCCCAGAGCATGGGGACATGCTCCAATGCGCTGGACATCGCTCTCCTCAACTAATGGGTCAACCGGGAGAGGCTTTTGTCTGCACCCAACTTCCTCACATCCTTCAATGTGTCAGACAAGGCGATGCTAGGATGGTTGAAATGTATTGACTATGTTAAGCCTCGGATCATGTTGTGTGGGAGTCTGGGCTTGAGTTCAGTATTCACCACAGAGTGTCTTTAGCCTGGCCAAGTGCCTGAGGTTTTCACCATCAATTCCTTTTAGCTGCCCTTCTCTTCTTAGCCCCTGAATCATGTTTCGTCTCCAGATTATTTTGGACTATATGATGTGTCAATGCCAAAACCCTCAAATTCTACTCTGGTTAACAAATGCGTACATTTTAATTATATTTTATCTGGGTTCAACATGTGATTTTGTTTCGTTTTTCTTCCCATCTGATATTTGGACACAATCTGTTAAGATTCACAGCAAAAATCCTTTGGGATGAACATAAGTTTTGAATCTGTTGCATATCATAAATCGAGGTGGAAAGAGGCGTATATTTCCCTCTAGGGTTGATAGACCCCCACACTAAATATATTCTGAATCGAAAACACATATGGATATGTAAACCATCCGTATGAAGGGATGTTTGTTCTATTCGTTGAGCATTTTAGATTTATTGTCTCTACAATCTGTCAACTAGTTTTGAACCTTTGACCATAAAAACAGGCAATACACTTGGGCGAAATACAGTTAATGTACATAAAGTTTGATGACTGCTATGCTTATATTACCTATCAAGTCAAGCGTAATGGAAGAACGAGATCTGTTTAGACATCCTCTGTTGAACCTCGGCATGCGGTAGTGGTCAACATTTTCTGGAAAAATCAGTAGCATGGCTTCTTCCCGTGACCAAAAACCTGGGGCAGTTTCCCGAGCAATTTTGTTACCACCATTATCAAACATATCTGCTTCCCATTCTGTAGGGACGGGGGTCGATGGAGTAAATTGGTGTCACAAATGTCAGACACAACATAAGATGAGAGTTGCTTCTCAACAGTCATTAGCTTAAGGAAACAGCCAAAAGATTCATGAAGCTCCCTTGGTGATTTGGACTAGTTTTTAGTCACTTCCATATGTGACCCTGATACTGAGTAGTTCACAGAGGCCTTCCAGGCCGATTAGCCTTGCTGGTATTAGCCAAGAACCTTG
Organism: Stigmatopora nigra; assembly: GCF_051989575.1. Taxonomy (NCBI): domain Eukaryota; kingdom Metazoa; phylum Chordata; class Actinopteri; order Syngnathiformes; family Syngnathidae; genus Stigmatopora; species Stigmatopora nigra. The sequence goes on along the minus strand of NC_135511.1, from coordinate 14,982,370 downwards.
CCTCATTGGCAGCTTCAGGCTAAAAGACCGTAGCCTCTTGAGCTCAATTGGTAAAGATCACAAATAGAGAGATTCAATGAGGGTGGCAAGTTGCTAGGTCACCACAGCCAGTGAGGGAGGCCCTGTCCCTTGACAGTGGGTTTACTGTTTCCAGCAGTTCTTTGAAAGGGGATTGAAAATGTTGCCAAAGAAAAGTATTGAAAGCAGGGTTGTTGCCATAAAAAAAGGACATTCGAGGTTGATGCTTGTGGTGATGTCATTTGCGACCTCACCATTCCTCATTAAAGATCGAGAGTCATTGTTCTTTTGACATGAAATTTCGACAATTCCTTCTTTTGCCAACCATCTGGTGGACCTGACATTTCCCTTGTGACAACATTGTTTATTTGGATGAGGGAATGAATAAATCAGGAAGTGTGGAACTAAGCATTGGGGTATCTTTCCAGTTATAAATGTAGAATTGCCATATATGTACATATATTTATGAGTCGTCAGTTGTCAGCCTTTTTAATGAAATGTTATTATATATTCTTATGCATGTGTTGGGTGGGGTTTCCTTTATTTATACTGAGAAGGAAAAAAAATGGTTGCTTTTCTGTTCCACTTTAGTTTAATGCATTGCATCATGTACTTAGTTTGGACATTTCTGTTATTTAATTTAGACAATTTTCAATGTAGAAAAAGTCTAATGAGCCCAAAGACTACATTACTGAATTTTGCCTTTGAGGAGGGGAAAAACAAGTAATAAGACAAACTGGATTAGAATCAATTCACATTTAAACACGCGGGCATATTCTACATTTACGGCTATTCACATTGCAATCTTTGTAGTCCTGCTACTGAAGTACAGAAATCAATGTATACCCAACACCAGGTGTACAGAGGTGAAATAGATGAGAAAAGACAATACTAATGAAACTAATGTTTAAGACATTCACCTTTGCTCCCTGGAGATATATTGTTGTAATTAGCATAGGGGGGATACACAAATCTTTTCTGGCTCTGAATGGAGCGTTGGGGCAGTCCACTTTGGGGAAATGGGAGGAGTTATGGTGATATCCCATGAGAGTATGAGGTTAGAAGTCATGTCAGGCTTGTGGCCAGATGAATGTGACGAAAAGAAGCTTTTCTGGCATCAAGGATGAGCTCCCTGAGCTAAAGTGCCTAATCCATATTACATGCACAAAGACTCTAAAGATAAGCCGACTTGGCCATCAAAATTAATTCAAACGTGAAAATGTCAGTTTCTATAAAAAGCTGACTTTTCCAAGAAAATGCTGAGAGAGCATTTTCTTTTCTATTTCATTGCAGGTTAAGATAGTCTAGGCTGAGAACAGTAACCCTCGATGTGGAAGCCATTAGTTTGGAGGGCAAGGGTCCTCAGGCTAAGAATATTGGATTTAAGGAAGTGACACACACTATTATGGACTAAAATGGAAACCATCTGACTGGTGTTAATGTTTTAACTCATTTTGGATGTCTGGTTCCAGATTGGCTGTGTGTTAATAAATCGCCTGAGGATTAAATGTGTTTTTTGGTTGTTTGAACTGTCCCAAAGTCATTGCGATATGCTAAAGTTTTTGGTTTTTATTTTATCATCATACTCTATGTGCATTTAATTGTTAAATGTTTACAAAACCTGAAGATTTTAAGATAGACAACCCTTTTTATACCTCGTTTTCTGAAGATACTTACTGCAACGATGATTTAAATTCAAGAGAAACCAATCGTGCAGTTAGTTTTGTGTCAAATTCGCAAGGAAACGTTCATTTAATCTGGTTATTGTTCATGTAATATTTTGTCAACCAGTTTATTTAAGTCAGGAAACATTTCAGTGACGTTTCTATCCATTTTTTGGTGAAATGGTTGGTTCAACACCAGCCTTGCTCCGTAACATTGCCGTCATAAATAAAAATGAATCCGTCTTTCGGCTAGAAGCTCGAGCACAGCAGTTATATGTCGAAATGGAAACACTGTGTCGTAGTTTTGGTCCCGCAACCACACATCAAATCCTCCTGTGGTCGCGCCACTCCCTAAAAAAAAAATTGGCGACTCTACCAAAGCCAACGCCTGACGACGTTAGCCCGCCACACGGGTTTGCGTCGACTTGCGGTGTTCAATGCTTGCTAATTAAAAAGGTTGGAGAAGGCGTTAATGCACCGTTTAGTAGTTGTTTGGGTAACTGCCATTGACTCCTAAAGAAGAAAGAAACCACACAAAAGATTCAACCTATTAGAAGTAAGCAATTATGGGCATGAGTTCTGGAGGTATGACTGAATTTGGAAGTGATGTTGGGAAATAAATGTGACGTCGATTAAAAAACAAAACCACCGACATTTAAATTACTGGATCATTAAAGGTTAGCGTCATCGATAATACCAGATGTGTGGGTCAAATGGGGCGAAAAGTTTCAATATTGTAATCATAATATGCAGTTTTGAGTCATTATACTGTCATTGTGCACTTAGACTAGTAAAAGCCTTTTTAATAGAAGTTTAATGTGATTATGTTTTTGTTTTTAACAATTTATTTCCTAGAATCTGCACTAGTCTTGTGGGTCAGTTATTTTATTATTATTATTATTTTTTTTTTTTTAATTTGGGATTTTTTGTAGGCACAGTGTAGAAGTAAAATTTGATTATTTGTTTCTGAATGTGTTTTTAAACCCAAATGGATAGAAATATCAAGAGAATGAATGCCAGATATTGCAAAATATCTCTCTTAAGACTGTATATAATTTCAAGGATTTCAAGGATTTCCTTGAATTAAGTGTTTTTTAAGCATGGTTGCAAAATCAGTGGTTATTATCTACAAAAATAACATAATTTGTCCTTATGTTGACTTGGATTCTCAGTGCTTATATCATGGCCTTCTAGACTGCTTTATGTAGTTTGTGTATTTATTGTGTCCTTGACACAATTGGCTTGGAAGGATCCAAATGTCATCTGACTGCAGTTAAAAACACTTAGCTTGTTTTTCTCCAGTTAGGCAATGTGACTGCTGGCGTCTCTCTAAATTATATAAAGAATCTAATTGCTAAAAAATTGTATTTGGGGTTGATAATATTGCTTTCCTAATTGAATTTCAACCAAATTATTTGCTGATAAATTGTATTATACAGTATTATTTTTTTTCAACTGTAGCTAAATGCTGGATTAGTTCCTTTCCTCATGTCACATGTTATAGTGTTATATTATCAAGCTTCTTTTTGTAGGTTATTTAGACATATAAAATGTGATTAATGCACCAATGTGTACCTGCTTAATTCACTATAATTTATTTTTTTAAATGGACAAACGTCAAAACAAGTTTAGCAACAGTTGCGGTCGATTAAAGAGAAATAATTGCAGTGTACAAATATATTTTTACTTCTTAAACACGTAACACAAATTACCAAAATTGCATGTGTCTATCTACCAACCGCCATCTTGCCTGTATTTTCAAATTGCTAATGAACAGCAGCCATTTTGTTTTTCTTCTACTCTATAATAGCTCCGGTAAAAAGCCACCACTGGTGCATGGAGTTAATTAAGACATAGTTTTTTTTCCGAGGCATAATTGATTGAATCATAAACTCATAATAAAATACCAGCAGCTGTGTCTGACTGAATTGGAACCAGTGGCATCCTCTGCTGGTGAAAGGATATGTTAATAAGGCAATGGTTGCAATCAGATTTAGTTGTTTTTGTCATTTTTTTAAAGCCTGGTTGCTTCTTTATCCCCTCCCAGCGTTTTCTCTCAAGGGGTCTTATTATACTCTTCCGTAACACTATTGAGACTCGGTGTGCAATGCAGTGGAGAAGCAAAAGACCCCTCCCCCAGCTACCATAAATCTATCAAAGCATCTGCCTCTCACATTCTTCCAAATCTTTTGACATGAGGCTAAAGAGCTAACCTTGTAACATTCATGAATGCTGCCCCATTTACATATCTGACTCTGGTGGGATTCACTGCTGTGTGTCCACATTTAGATCCTCCCCGCAATTTATAAGTGCCTGTTCGCATGCCATATGTACAGCTCAATCATATTTGATGGGAATCTTTCCGGGCGTTGACAAAAAGCATGACCCAAAACAGGAATGGAATCTGGAACAAAAAAATAATACTACCGTATTTTCACGACTATATGGCGCATCACATTTTTAGCCGCAGTGTCAGTAACGAGTGGTATTTCTGTATTTGACACACACAAAGGACGTACCATTTTTAAAGATGTAGTCAGGCATGGCAATACATACACCTGCTTAAACATACGGATACACGCTAAAAACACATTTTTAAAAAGGCAACGGAAGCAAAACTGAGTTCAGTTGTACTTTATTTAGCCATTTTACAATGTACTCACATCATCATCACCCTCAAATCCATCAAAGTCCTCATTTTCTGTGTAAAAATGGAACAATTCTCCAAATGAGTCATCGAAAACGTTTTATATGTCCGCCCAGGCTGCCACAATTTATTTGCAAATAGTAGCTAGATAGTAGCTAACATAACTAGCCTAGCGCTGTCTGCCACTATTCATAAAGCTGTGTTCATGTCGATGTTCAGGTCATAATCCATTTGCAAATAGTAGCTAGCTACTATCTAGCAGCAGGAGCTCTTTTTTAAATCTAGCCGAAATGATGGCAAGCACACAATTAGTGTGCTCGCCGTCATACTGGGTGTATTGACAAAAGAACTATATATCCCGGAAGCCACTGCGCAGTACTTTTTCTATGGGAAAAATAGTACAGTCTGGCCTACTTGCCATAGTTGTGAGAGCTGTAGAGGATGGTATACCCTATCGACTGATTTATTTTAGTTTTTCGTGATAACAATTTTAGTATTTGTCCATATATAAGGCACACTGGATTATAAGGCGCACTGTCTATTTTGGAGGAAATTTAAGACCTTTAAGTGCGCCTTATAGTTGTGAAAATATGGTAATAATACTAGTTGATTCATACTAGTGGGATGCATTTAGCTTTAATCATCACTCTTATTTTTTGTACTTCTACATATAACACCCCCCCCCCCCCCCCCAAGCTGACCCCTTTCTCAATAGCGTTGTCATACCGTGGAGTAATGATGAGATATAGAGTTATAATGTCAGTTGTTAAACCTCAGGCTGTGCGACAAATGCACTTTAGAGACCCTGCATGTGTCTTTTAGTGGATTAAGTCTGACCCTCTGCTCACTCTGATGGCAATACTGGCTCATGGTAGCAAATATTAAGATCATGGTTCAACTTTTCTATTCGGCTATTTGTTTTTTCTCGTTTTTTGTTGTTGTTGTGAGAGTTCAGTTTAATTTAAGACAGGTTTAGACTTCTCCCGTTTAACCAGGTAACTGGTTTATCTTTATTTTCATCTGAATTTCGCTATAACCTCATGGGTTGTTTCACCACAGTCGTTATGGATTTAAACACGTTGACAGTTGCTGCAATTTCTTCCAAAGAGCTTCAAATTATAGAGTTATTATTCGCAGAGAGCTAGAGAAGTCATATAATGTTAATAAACTGGTGCCAGTCTTCACTGAATTATCAATGTGCATGAAAAATTCATTTCCAAATGTCTTTCACACTCTGTGAGTCGAAAACGCAGTTCACTTTTATCTTGTTAAAGTAATGGAAATTTTATTACAGAGAAAATGTCACTTGTTTTTCCTTTTCATTTTTCCCTTTCACACTTTAAGATTATTCAGATTATTACTTTGAGTGTGCTTTGTTTATCCACAATTTCTCTGGAGCTTCCATGGAAGTGGCATGTCCATCAAAACTGGAAAACAACCCAACATGAAAATTATCTGCTTTTGAAAGTCACCCGACTAAGTGCACATAGATTAATTTTAGTTAATTTCGCTTCTCCAATTTAATATTTTAACATAGGGTACATTATATTTTCATACTTACAAACCAAACACTCCATCACATAAGTCTTTTTTGGCATGTTTACACAATAACAACAGCCAAAGTGAATCTTTCACTTCTGTCAATCTTCAACACCGTAGGAGTGGAAATGAAAGCTGTTGGTCCATAAACAATCGTGTATCAAATGTACGATCTCGTTTGCACATTTTCCCTTGCCTTTGCCGCAAGGAAGATAAAGAATGTCAAGGTGACACGTCAGTGCTTTTGCTAGAAGAATAAAGACGGCAATGTCCTTGCTGATTCTATCAGTGGAAGCCATTCTTGAGCTTGTCCACTGAAAGTAAGCGATGTGTGAGGGGGGTGGGAGGCCTAAACCAGGTTGGGGGTGCTTGAGAATAAAAGCCGTAGAGAGCATAACATGCTTTTTACAAATGCCGGTCAATTTATACATCGTTATCAGCTACCGACTGCTTTACCTCGCAGATCGATCAGTTGAGTCGGGCGATGCAAATGGTTGCAGCTAGCCCAGGGTACGCTAGCATCAATGGAGAGTAATTATCTTGGGCAACAACCAATATTGGATTGTTGAGCCTCCGGATAAAGTAGCCAGGAGAGCCTTCAAACAGTCACTCACCTCTACGAGCTTGAGGGCTGATGGATAGATCAGCCGGGACATGAGGCTAGAGGGGCTCCTGAGGCAAACTAGCATGTTAGCAGCTCTCATCTCTCCCTGCCCTCGGTAGAACAACCCTTTGAATCTCAGAGAAAATTCATTTTTAATGTGCCTTGGCGAAGGTTGCTTTTTGTTCTACGTAGCCTCGATCAATCAGGGTGACTTTTCATGTCGAACGAGACCCTTCGGAAACATTTGAGGGAGCTTTGATGAACGTTATTTCCATAAAGGTTGTGAACAACTTGCCTGGATACCTTTGTACGCAATGTGTTTTTAAACTCGTCTGCAGAATGAAAGAAAAAATGTATTCACGATGTTAATGTTATTCAGATACCGCAAGCTTTTAAACTCTCGAGTCTTAGACTTTTACTTTGTCTCCTGAGTGTTTCGTAGGATCTGATATCTATGTATTCTTTTATTTCGCTCTCACAGTAGCCATGCTTGTATTGGAAATAATGCCTGTGTGGCTATTGGGTGACCTTTAAAACACAGTATTGTCCATATTAAACGATGGCAGTCATTGAAAAAGGTACTCATTCTCTATGATTGGACTATGATACTTGAGACTTTGCAATGAATAAATCATGGGTTCTGGAAGGCTCTCTCGGGATAGAATTTGCAACGTACAGCGGTAGAAATAAAATGGAATAAAACATGACGGTGTTCAGTTCTGGTAGTGACGTCTTTGTTGTGCTTCTACCCATTCAGTTCTTGGAATATTCAGGGTTTGATGTGTTGGTGATAGATGTGTTGCAAATGAACAGTTTCTAGGACTTCAATGCCAAGTTAGGTTGAAAAATACTATAATGTGTTTTGGAAATCATTGGCCGTCATTGTAATTTTTCAGATTACAGCGTCAACTGTATTTAATCGCATATAAGCCGCATTTTTCGGACAGAAAATGGTGACTGAATCGAGGGTGCCACGGCTTATATGCGCATAAAAAGACGACTTTCCCAAAATTAGTACTACTTTCAAAATAGAGAAACGATGAACAGATAAAATGCTCTTTCTCTATTTGCTGCAGTACACAGTTCTATTTTCAGACTGTGCTGAGAAAGGAGGTTTACTATTGCCAAATGCCATTTCCACAAGGCTCATATTTGGATCAGGCCTCAAGATCAAGTCAGTAAGCGCAGTCTTACGTGAGATTAAGTGTTCTCTCCTGGCTGAGGACGGTAGCATTAGTGTCACCACTGAATGGACATGAAGCTGAAAGCTGGAACACAAAATAAACTCAACTCAACTCCAAGGAGTTATACGATACTCTGGATTGGGCGGTACCATGGGATTTGGGCACCACAAAAAACTGCACAAAAAAACAATTAGTGATTATGGCCAGCACAAGAATCTTAAATTCAGCCTACAGTTTCTTGCACTTCTCAGTTTTAACACTAGAGGGATCTAGTCCCTTAAACAGTGCCTCTTTATGAAATTCGGAATCAAAACTTGACATATTGAAATCAATGTAGGAAACTAACAATTTAAGCATTTAGTTTTACATAAATCAATGTATAAAAAATATTTTTTGTGCTCACTGGAAATTTTGAAACCTAATTGCGACCAATCAACCTCTCTAGAACCTCAATGGCATTTTACAAACAGCATTTCAAACATTGCAGTACCCACAAAATGAAACATCTTACTGTCAACCATGCATATCTGTACAGAAAATACTTGCTACTTAAAGTAATTCAATGTAAGATCATTTAGACTTTTGCATGTTCTCCCCAGTCCTGCGTGGGTTTCCTCCCGGTACTCCCACTTTCCCAAAACAGGCTGATTCGACCCTCTAAACTGCCCCTAAGTACGAGTTTGAGCATCAATCGTTTCATTTATCTCCTCGTGCCCTATGATTGGCTGCCCACCAATTCAGCGTTACCCCCGCCTTTGACCCAACGTCAGATGTGATAGGCTCCAGCACTCCCTGCGACCCTAGTGAGGATAAAGTAGTTCATAAAATGAGATTTAGACTGCACAAAACATTCCTCTTTTGTGTTTTTTTAAATCAAGCGATCGGGCATTGATTGCTTTGGCCTTTTGCTGTCAGTTTTCCACACACGCACACACTAACACACGCACACCCACAGACGCACGCGCATGCGCACAAACACACACACACACACACGCTCTTTCTCTCCCCCTTCTTGCGTGTGCTCACCCGGTGATGACGCGAAGCCCAGTCTCGTCTCGCCAGTCAGTCTTTCTTCGCGTTGAGCGCAAGTACGATCGTTTTGCGTTTTTCTCAGGACTTCTGCTATGATCCATGGACCCTGGACCTTATGGATACCGGTCCAGTGGCACCCAAGATGTGGACATGAAGGCATTTATTCTGCCATTGGATGTACATTGTGTTATATTGTCTGACTGAAGCCGAATTGGGGAGTCTATTTGCGGACGATCTGTCATCGGCGTGTTTGCCTCCAGACTGGATAGTCCCGAACGGGAGATTTTGAGGTTGAGAACAAAAAAAAAAAAACATAATTTCTCCGTTTTGTGGCAGATATTGCTTTTTGTGAACTTTTATCAAGTAAAAATGATGGGATCGTCGTTTTTTTAGACGATTTTATGGACGTCTGTTTGTGTCCGAAAGATTTGAAACGACTTCATTCGGCTGATCGCTTTTGAATCGTCATACCTTTTATAAGTCATTAGATTTTTTTGTTTTTTTTCCTCCTAATAATTGGATTAATTCTTCGCTGTTTGCTTGAATCTCTTCATGACTGTGCGTTCTTTTTCGATGCCGTCGGGGTGGTTTGGATACCCTCCTTCACGACCACTTTCAACGCGCACTGAACCGGGTAAGGTTTCATAATCGTCAATTTTTTAAAATTTTAAAACATTGTAACGTCTTAAAACCACACAAAATGTGTTTCTGTCCGAAATGTATCATAAGGTTTCTTTTTTAAGGAAACAGAGTGGCGATTGTTCCATATTTTACCCCGATTTTTGTAAACATCGCGCTCGAGTCGAGAAAAAAAAGGTGCGGATCGTCATCGCTCAAACTCGTTTTTGCTTTTGGAATGGATTATAATTCATACATGTGTTCTTTTTTTTGTCTTGGCGTGAAAAGAAGTTACAATAGAACATTTGCGTCATAAGGTGCGTATTTTTCCGAGACTGGCAGTTAAGTCATATGGAGCCGATTATCGTATTGTTGCATTTATAATCGCGATATAAATGACTATTGTGTAGTAAATAGGTTATTTCTATTTATAACTATTTAAAATCTTTGCCTTCAAAGGGAGATCCAATCAGCTAGTTTATAATACAATATAGCATATAACATTCTATTTATTATATTATATTTACCAAGAAATCCAAGTTAAAAAAACATTGTGTTATTTGTTTTTTAAGTAGCAAAACATTGCCATTCTAATCCCACAGAGCTCTTTTTCATGTCCTAATTGCAGTTTTAGGCTATGTCCTACTTTTTTTATACTAAGGGTATTATTGTAATATGTCCATTGAGACTCGTATCTGTTGTTTTTAATCCGCCGTGGTTTTATTTTTTGACTTATTTTTATTCCTTCTGACAAAGTTGGACTTATTAGTAGAGGTTAAGGTTAATAGTTGTGATTATTAAGGTCAGATAAAATGGTCTAAAAATAAATACACCTTTCTTTTTTATGGTTTTTATCATAACAGTTAGTGAATAGTTTATATTATGTGATGTTTTGTTTAGTTGTATTGACAAAATAGCTTGTTTTAAACTCCCAAACTATTTTTTACCCTCAAAAAATGAAATAGAAATGTTTTCTTATCGCTATAAAAATTGGAATTGCGTGTTTTAATGTAGTCTTAAATTATATTCCATAAAACTACAAAAAAACTCTTATAATGTTACACTTATATGTAGTTGTCATTTTTCTATCATCATTATAGTGTTGCACATAGATGTAAATATCATTTTTCTATCATCAAAATGTGTAAAAACTACCATTTTTACTGATTAGATCACAAACAACATCCCCAAATTATGTTCTCAGTCAATTATCCCGTCATATTACGACATTTTAAGTCTACAACATCTTAAGCATGTAAAGTAAATTACCCTTCTATACCTATCAGTCGTTAACGTGATACCCCCCCAAACTGCTTAAATATTAAAATATGTATATTTCACTGCCTCCCAGCTACCTATCTGTAATCTTTTGCAGATGGGACTCTGGAATTAGTTTGCGAAAACCTCTCTTATTCCCGTCTTCAAAAACCCATTTATCTCGAGCGGAAAGCTGATAAGAAACAGGCCTGCTTGGCAAATGTGATAAGAGGGTGAAAAAAAATCCTCCAGCTATTTGTAAGCATGGAGTTGGGGCAGATCACAGCTGGGGAAGACATGACAAACCCAGCATCATGAGACTAATACCTTGTGCCATCTAAAAGTCAGATAACGGTAGAAATGGGGGGTGTTGGTAGACGTGAGGTACAAAGAAAGACTGTCATTGGGTGCTATTAGGATTAAAAATAAAATATATTTCATTACAAATCTTGATAAATTTGGTGTTAAAACTACCCTCAGGTTGTGACAACACAAATATATTGTAAATCCTAACTGGACTTGTTTAAAATATGGAGCTTAACCAAATTGGCTTACACACCAAGACTTAAGCTGCCTTGTGAGAGAGGCTTCAAGAATTATGGATGAGAAGGGCTATGCTTGTAGACTCAAAAAACAACATTTTGGAGTCATTTTTAAGGCCAATGTTGGACTACTGGAACATCATTCATATTTTTTTATCATACTGACTTCCTTAAAGAGAAATTTTGGACAAAATTTGCTTATTCAATGGTCACTTTCCATTCAAAATCTGGTTAAAACCGTTTGAAGGAACCATTATATTCTATGTTTTGTTTTTTAACATAGTCATCTGACAGGGAAGCCATTCTTTTTGTCATCCAGAAGACTTTTATGAGCCACTAGGGATGCGAATTCTTCAGAGGACACGTCATTACTAGATAACAGATGACACCAAGCAAGTGATGTGATACTTCAAGGACACTCCCTGAGCTCCACCACTTTGTGGTCCACAGCGGGAGATGGAGAATTTATGCTTGTCCCTGTGGCTCTTGGATCTACATCTTAGTCCCTGACAAGGGACTTGCCATAAAACTCTCCCTCTACACCCAAAGTAGAGAGAAGGAAACATTTGGCAGGCTTTCTTTTTAATGCAAACTGCAGAGACATCTCTGTTTTTAACATTTAAGGTTATAAATAACGTAGAGAGATGCTCTAGGCAAGCAGCTGTAAAGGGAAATGGAGGTGTTGGAAAAACAACATGCTTTTTTTTTTTTTGTTCCTACCACTTTTTGTGTTGTTATGACAGTTCTTTCGAACTTGGTGTGTTATTATGTGTAGTAGAGGATTTACACAGTGGCCCAAAAGGAAGTGACCGGGTGTTTTTTTCTACCCAAACTGCTAAACAATAGGCCATACTGTGACAATAAGCTATAGCTTTTTGTATCCGTACATTTTGTAAACCTGTGTGCATCTGCTCCCATAGAAACCCGAGGCTCTTATATTTTTTCTTAATTTTCTCTCAGCACAAAATGTCAACCATCTGAGGTCTTTTTCGAATACCTCCAGGTTACAACTGATGTTTTTACGAAGGTTAGAACCCTCGATGCGTAAATGTGTATCTCATCCTCTCAAGCTGAGTCTGATGAGGTCTGCAATAGTTGCTTTGAGGCTCGGAGGAAGTGAAGCAAGTCGGACCGCCTGGCAACTTAACAATCGTTCTCCTTTGTTGTTGTTGTTGTTATTCTTGTTTTGGCGACATAGCTTTAACCTCGAAATCCCTCTTCACTTCAAACAGTTGACCACGAACAGTCGTGTGGGTTGACGCTATTCATGAAATAAGAGACGATGAATAGAAATCCTTTGATTCTGTGGTACAGAGCTAACCCCTTGCTCATTGGACCCAATCTCAAGGACAAGGCGGAGACCCTTGAGTAAATTTGGCCTCTTTTGAAGCTACTCGCTAAGGTCAACCTTTAAAGCTGGCATCTGTCCAGTTCCTCTCGCCTTTGTCTCCATACCGTCTTACCTCAGGATTTGCAGACATAGCTTAGCGCCTGGGCTAGCCCGGGAGTAGTCCATGTCTTTTGTTACCTTTACGAGGCGTAATTAAATGTGCGCGGCGTGGCACAGTGTTTGAGCAGGAACCCCAGACGTGCCATTAGCCAGATGTGGCTGCTCAAACCTTAATGATAGAGGAACAGAGGCGGAGAAGACAAGCCCAGGAGTCCTTCATCACGCCATCCCGAGTTGTCGTGTGGGCCTAATTGCCCCATCGCTTTGTGCAATGTACGAGCTCCAGTGACACCTTAGCTTCGTGCATTCATTATATAATCTCCCAGAGCTACTTCAGGCTATGTTGTTCACGTATAACCGGAGGTGGGTGGTTCACAGCAACGAGGCTTTTAGCCATCAAGTATGATTCATGAGGGGAGTTCTTAACATCTTTGTTTTCAGCATTGCATGCAAGAAGTGGGGTGATGTACTGTGTAATGGAGTGCATTAACAGTTTACTGTGTCTCACTGGAGAGGCTTCATAGCCGTTATGTTGTACTGTTACAGGGATAAAAGGCACTCTTATTGGGAGCTGCTGCAAATCATTAAGCACACCACGCTTTGTTTTCAATTTAGCTTGAATTGCTTTACGATGGAATCCAATCCAGCAATAGTGGAAAACTGACGTATACTACCGGTCCAGACAGTCAAGGAACTAGAAACCATCGCTTGTTTTTCAATGTCTGCAGTCCTAAAAAAGATCACATTGACAAAAAAAGCCCCTTTCTCACAATGAGTACCGTATTTTCACGACTATAAGGCGCACTGCATTATAAGGCACACCCTCAATGAATGACTTTTTGCCCATATATAAGGCGCACTGGATTATAAGGCGCACCCTCAATGAATGGCACATTTTAATTGTTTCCATATATAAGGCGCACTGGATTATAAGGCGCCCTGTCTATTTTGGAGAAAAATCTAAGACTTAAGTGCGGTTTATAGTCGTGTTTATTAGAATCTTTTGTTTTTATTCTGCGTGGAGGCCACTATTGGTTGAAGTACTATTGTTTATTCAATATATTTTTTTGCATTTGTTAGTGTCAGTACAGATTTAGTTGTTTTCCAGCCTTATTCTATTTCAAACTTGACTGTAGAAGCTAAATACCGTATTTTCCATATTTAAGGCGCACCCTCAATGAATGGCACATTTTATTTTTCCCCATATATAAGGCTCACTGGATTATAAGGCTCACTGTCTATTTTGGAGAAAATGTAAGACTTTTAAGTGCGCCTTATAGTCGTGAAAATACCGTTCTTCTTTCCAGCCGTACTGAGATCTCACGATTGAGAGGTTTCGTATTCCCTTCCAAGTGTGGCGTATTAAAACCCTCCATCCCACCCCGACCTCCTTCATCGTCTTTTAATCCAGCTCCATCGTTATTTTCTCCCTTAGTAAGCAGATTTGAGTCAGGGGCTTTAATTAGATGCATCTTTTTCAGTATGTGGATGTGTGTGTGATGGTCTGTGTGATGCCTGGGGAGCATTAGGTGGAAATGGGCCTACATACCAAACATACGGCACTCTCGCTGGAAAGCAGTCCCCTTCGTTAGTGAGGAACTCAAGAGCTGCTGCTCACATTTGGGTAATTAACACCGCCACAGATTGTCGAACAGCTGTGCAATTTAGCACTGTGGCAACAGCGGCGAGTCAAGAGAGACTCTGCAAGTGCTATCCGACTATCAAGTTGATTCAAAGAGAACTCTCCGGTTAACGAACACAGTTTGCTTTATCCGTATCTAAGAACTATATAATTTTCGTGGTGCGTAATATGTTGTACATTTTTAAAAGTATGCTAGAGTTTGAAGTGTAAATAAGGGATTTTTTTCTTCTGGTTTCTTGGCTCACGAACTATGATTATTTGCCCTGTTCTTAACATTGCTCATTAGCAAGATAGGGTTTTTTGCTCAATGTTTTTGTCATTGATCTGTGTTCGCCATGAAAAGTTACATTTATTGGGCTGGGTTGTTTCTAAGATTTCATGGGATCAAGACTTGTTTGCCTCTCTTGACTTATAAAGTGCTGGTTCCAGGTCTGAAGGTTTGTGTCTTGCTCTATCAATGGATAGAGATTCCAAGGGACTTGTTAAATTTGTGCTATTCCAGAATGTGCTGACTTTGAGAAGACATATTTTTGTCTCCAATCATGTTCGGGAGCTGGTTTGCCATCATCAACAGAAATTTGTTGAGCGGACTGGGAAATGTAGGTGATGCGGTGATAACGCGAAGAATTCTAGGTGTGGTATTGCTATCGCAAACGGATATGTATATAGCGCTATAATGTATTCCAGAGAAATGGAACAAGTCTACATCGGGGTGTCATCGAGAGTATGATTAGAGGTAAAATAAGGAGAGATGGCAGATGCCTTCCTCCTTGAGTCGAGGCTGGAAATTACTAGTAGCTAGGGAAATATAATTGGGCTGCTGTCACTCTTGACTATGGCACAAGGTAGACACATTCCTTTCTCACATGGCTTTATTGCTTGAAAACATAGTTCAGAAAATGCCATGGCTTTAATCTCTCTGTCCTTGAGTACCATGAGACTTGTCACTTATGCTTAGAAGGGCATTTTAAAGGAATTGCTTTTGTTTTTTTCCCCTGCTTCCCCCATTCTTGCGGAATATGTCATCTTCAGGCTTGG
The DNA here is from genome assembly GCF_051989575.1 of Stigmatopora nigra. Taxonomy (NCBI): domain Eukaryota; kingdom Metazoa; phylum Chordata; class Actinopteri; order Syngnathiformes; family Syngnathidae; genus Stigmatopora; species Stigmatopora nigra. The sequence continues at coordinate 14,967,135 of NC_135511.1, read as the reverse complement.
TTTTAACTGAAACATTTTGAACAGTTTTTGCTACTACTGGTCGTGACCGGACATTTGGTCGCCAGTCTTTTGGTTGCCGGTCAAATGTACTTTGAATATACATTGTTGATATTAAACAGTACTTAGATATTAAACAGTACTTAGATATTAAACAGTACTTGGATATTAAACAGTACTTGGATATTAAACAGTACTTAGATATTAAACAGTACTTAGATATTAAACAGTACTTAGATATTAAACTCTCTCTCTTAGATATTAAACTCTCTTAGATATTAAACTCTCTTAGATATTAAACTCTCTCTCTCTTAGATATTAAACTCTCTTAGATATTAAACTCTCTCTCTCTTAGATATTAAACTCTCTCTCTTACATATTAAACTCTCTCTCTTAGATATTAAACTCTCTCTCTTTGATATTAAACTCTCTCTCTTTGATATTAAACTCTCTCATTAATATAATTTAGAGAGCTGGTTTCAACAGTAAACTTTTTGTCACCATTTGACCAGGGACCAAAAGGGACCAAAAGACTGGCGACCAAACGTCCGAGCACCCTACTGTTATGCATAGCATTACAGTTTCAGTTAGGCTACATATTAGTAGTAAAGTGGCGTAAATGGGGATTGGGAAAGCAATTGTTCAGACAGGATATTGAATTGAATGATGTAGATTGTTTTGATTCATTGCATTTTCAATTATTTCAGCCAAATATAGAGTCATTATAAATTGACTTCTAGACACCCAGTTGTGCACTGTGTACTTGTGTACGTTTCCATGGCTTCATTGCAATGTCTGGTTAAGTCATTGGAAGTGTATATATGTAGAAATTAATCCATGGTATGAGACTACCTGCATCGTACCAAAAGTCTATGTGCCCTGACACCGTTTTTATGCCAGACTTCTGTCATCATAGTTGACAACATGAGCAGAGAGCTGAATACTTGAGGACATTTTAGGACTAGAGGAAAGCACATGCCGTTTCCAGTTACATACATGTGGATGGTTTGCGGTGGGATACCACACAGGTTCACCATCTCAGCGGAGCAGTCCGTGGTGCGATGTACCCAAGCATGTACATAAAGCATTTATAGCTGAAACCGTGAAGGAAGATGGCAGTTTTAAGGTTCTGTTTTTGAAACATTATTTTGAATAAGGTATCATTTGAGTTAACCCCTACTTCATCATTCTATCAACCTTGTAATTTTGTGAATGCAAGATTTTCTCTTTGACGCAAGACGTACAATAAGAAATGTAATTTTCCGGTGGAAATGTGGGTTTATTTGGTCCTTTTTGGGTGGAACGGTCAATTTTTTCATGTGTGTTTTCATAGACTTCCTTCATGCTTCTTTATCACTGACTGACATGAAATGCAAACATACTTCTTTGGGTTTTGAATGAGTCACATGCCGTACAAAGGCTCTGGCGCATAAAACCGACTACTGATCCAAGGATTCTCTTAAATATGAGAAAAGACTACTTGAGCACACAAGATGTTGCCTAGACTTGGAATGTTTGCATAACTCTTATTCAAATATAGACAGGAACTACCTGAGATACGGTGACTATTCGTCCATGGGCAGACATTAGAGTTAAATCGGAGGTTGACATACCATTTATTATCAATAAAGTTAATTATAACACACCTCATTGGCTCAAAGATACTAAAACTAGAGCATGTGACATTATTTTTTAAGTTGTTTTAATAATAGTGTATTTTTTTTCCCCTATTTGATGACTTTTTGCACTAACTCGTTATCTAGGCTCTCATTGTCTATTATATAAGGGGTGAAAATCCATACCATGCATTATGTATATACACTATGGTAACTTTACTTGAACTCACCAACCAGAACTGAAATTAACTCCATACTTTGACGTTTTTTTGCTCATTTTGTGTCCTTTTTTTACGCATACTCCAAAGAATAACAAAGCTTTTAGCAAGTGCTAAGATATTCATTCTTGCCAACACGAACAAGCCATAGAAAAGTGTATTATTGCTCTAGGGAATATCCCTGACTTGTTTTATTCCTTTAACTTGCATAATTTACTGTTTTCTGTGTACGACAAAGTTGCATTCACTTACTTCATTATATTTTAATGTAAATATAATGAGCAATTGATGCTTCACACACATTTGTCAAGGCTTACAACATTCCTTTGTTCTCACTGTCGTGATTACAAATGTGTCCTTAACGTGCCTTTACTTGGTTCTACACAATATTGACCGAATATATGTAAAAGTCATAGTAGTATCTTATGTGGAAATTCATGAAAAGTCAAGAAATTTTTGTTAAAAACAAAATCTAACCTCAAATTTGAATGTCTCTTCATAGGCAAGCATGTCATTGATTACAGACTCGACTTATTTAAATACAGTTTGTCCATTCCAATTCCTTGCATGGTTAAAACTGATGGATTGAGAATACATTTCTAGATGAAGTACTTGGTGTACTTTAATTAGAGTTCATTTTGGGTTTTGGGTAACCTCAAAGAATGTAGTCAAAAGGCACTCAGTTAACAGAGACAAAAACTTCCTTCACAGCAACCGTCCTTGACGACTTGGACTCTACCAGTTCCGTCACTAAATTCTCGAAGCCGAAAGGAATTCTATTCAATAGTTTCAGGTAGAAATAAACATTCCCAACAACCGCTATTCCACTTTTTGAAAGTCAAGTGAGCAGCAAAGGTATTTCTAGAGTTAACTAGCTTTGCAATGGAAGTCTTGTTCAACCCTGCAGGGAACAGCTAGAATTTCACTCAGTAGAAACCTGAAGCCTGATGTCTGCCTGAAAAGTAAATTCCACTTAACGTGCCACATCCCCTTTCAAACATGACTGGACGCTTTGGAGGTCTGAGACTCCTTTATATAGCGCATAGCCTGTTTGTTTGTACTAGTAGGTTGTATGCTGTGCCTTTGTAAGAGGTCAGTTGGTGTTAAATGAAGGGGACATTTGGCTTTGGATGCCAATCTTATCCTGCCCCATTTCCAGTTTTCCATTCCCCCCACTTGCACTCTGTGCCCTCCCCTTCATTCCACTACAGGACAAGTGGCTGTATTGATCCTCATGCCTGGCAGACATTAATGCTTGCAGCTGACATATGAGGAGGAGAATTCCTAAATCCACATAGATTCATTCCAGCTGCTCTTGTGGTTAAAGAGAGATGATGATTCGAAAGTAGCATCAACAGCTTTACACTCCTCAACTGCAATGGTGAACTGGAACGTCTCTCATGAGTCAAGTAGGAAGATCAGATGGGTTTGTGTGCTGGGATAAGAAGTGGTTAAGACCTATGTGTAAAACTCAGTGCCCCCCGGGGCCATATCTGGCCCGCCTTTGTGTGTACCACCGTAGTAAATCATGTATATCGATTTCATATTTTCTAAATTGAAAGGACATTTTTGGTAACTTAATCTTCTGTAGCCTCCATCTTTCATTGACCCGAAACCGATGTTTTAAAAATTATAACAATAAGATTTTTTTTGTTTAATTCAAACCAAATAAAAATGTGAATTTAAAATGTATTAAATTTAACTTACTTTTTCTACAGAAAAAGATATTTTCCCCCTTTATTTACTAAAAATGGTTAATAATAATATTAATAATAAAGATATTTGAGAATATTCACTGTTAATTATTATCTTATTATTATTATTAATATTATTAAGAAGCTCAAGAAACGAGATTCAGACATTTTCTTAGGCAACAACGTCTCTAAAAACAAATGAATAATGAATCAAAATAGGCGATTCTTTTATATAATTAAATCTACTTTTTCTACAAAAAACCACTTTTACCCTTTATATATTAAAAATTTTAATAATAATGAAGATACTTGACAATATTGGCTCTTAAAAGACTCAAAAAACGAGATTCAGACATTTTCTTAGGCAACAATGTCTCTAAAAAAATGAATAATGAATCAAATTAGGTGATTCTTTTATATAATTAAAACTACTTTTCCCATTTATTTATTAAAAATGTAAATAATAATGAAGATATTTGAGAATATTGGCTCTTAAAAGACTCAAAAAACAAGATTCAGACATTTTCTTAGGCAACGTCTCTCAAAACAAATGAATAATGAATCCAAATAGTCGATTCTTTTAATATTCAACCTGTTGTCAATTTGTCATTTAATCGAGGCATTTGGCAGAAATAATAGCCTTTCAAGAGAAGCCATAACTATGATATGGCCCACAACCCCATATACACTTAGTCTAAAATGTAAAATGATCCTCCTTGTATCATTTTTATAGTATTTTTTAACAATAAATTAAACTGAATGACACACAAAAGGATCTGCTTCCTCCTATTTACTAACCATAAAAGCTATCCAGAATAGACAACATTAAATACATATAACATCTTTTTTTTCTTTCTATGTGTACTGTGATATTCTGTAGGCAATTTCACTGTGTGTGGGTTGAGGTAAAAAGAAAGGGTCACCACTTTTTTTTATCTCTGCATTATTTAACATCCCGCTGAGTTTGTTTTCTTTGCCCTGATGGCAAATTCATCCAAGTTAAAAGCACAGTGTGAACTTAAAAAAAAAAAAAGAAAAGAAGAAAAGAAATTTGTAGCTAACATCGCCTAAGGTGGTCTATGATTCACCTAGACATTGTTCACATAGAGTGGGAGAGAAAGAGAGAGAGTTTAGTGTTTCTATTGAGCACTGTTTAAAGACACCTTTCTCTTAACAAGTTGCAGTGAGGGGTGGTTACCTACCAAGCTTGCCTGCAGCAATCCGCAGGGCCATTATGTCACAGTGCATGAGTTGGGAATGATTTGTATCTCTCTTTCTTTCTGTTATATGGTGGTGATACTGTGAATCGGCTTCCGACTGGAAATATGATCTCCTCCAGAGTAAAAACAATGCTCCAATGCGAGTGTACCAAAGAAACCTGGTTTTGAAATCATCCCCCCCTGTTTTGTCATCCTGTTTCTCAGACAATAACACTCCAAAAGGCTTGTTTGCTGCCTGTCAAACACTTTGACAGCACCAGAAAAGGATATAGACACAGTGTGACCCGTTTTTTGTGTTTGATATGGTTATCACGCCAAAAAAAAATTGGTTTTGTTGCTGTTTACCAGGCAATCCGTAACTATTTATGGACTATCTACTATCTCAGGGGTCGGTAAAACCTTTTTGGACAAAGAGAGCCATAAACAATTCATATTTTCAAAACATTATTCCTTGAGAGCCGTACTGAGAATTTAAAAGTAAAAATACATGAAAATGTGAGTATTTATTATTCATTTCACCACTTTGAAAGTAGAAAAAAGTGAATTCTTTTGAGAATATTATTTTACTGTCTCTAATTAATGAGTCTCAATGAGATAATGCATGCAGAAGAGTCTAATGAAGAAAAATTATGATTTTAAAAAGGTGCTAAAGATAGTTTTGGCGCCACAGTGCCGGCGTGACGCTCCCATTGGTGCATTTTTACCACATAGTTTTGCGGAGAGCCATATACACCCATCAAAAGAGCCACATATGGCTCCCAAGCCATATGTTCCCTACCCCTGTACTATCTGATCTGATGCTAAGACTGGCTTGCCATTGCTGTTTATTGTTTTTGTTTTATGGTTCACAAATAATGCCTGGCGGCACCTTGATTCCACAGTTAGATTATTTGTGGTTCTTATCACTGTGGCCAAATATGTACAATTAAAAGACACACATTCCACATGAATGGTTGTATGTCAAGCAATGTGACGACTCTTAAAAAATATGTTAGGTGTGCTTTCAGATAGCCTTTTAACACTTGCCATTTCTAGGAAGAACGGCCAATTGATTTATGGTCAAAGTCAACATTTGTGTGTGGTACTAAAAATCAATTTTGCAAGAAGTTATGGCATGTCACTTTACTGAAGTTTTCCAGTTTGTTATTTGAGAATCTGCACAAAAATAATCTGAATTAACAATCAAATCCGTATTAGGTTTCAACCCTTGCAGTGTGAATGTATTTTTTTTGGTCTACAGCTGAGCACACACCCTTGCCCTAAAAACCTAAGTCCAAGAGACCATATGCTTTTAGGCCTTAGAGCTTAGATCAGGTGTTAGATTAATTGACTTAAATGGATGAGGAAGGTAGAGATGATTTGCCTGTCGGCTTTTATCGCCGCAATTTAGTCTGTGCCTCATTGCATTATGCCACTTAACGAGAGGCCTTCGCAGCTGTTTTGGCTCTGCCGCTATGAACATAATCAAGTTCACTTAACAAAACAGTGGGAACATGCTAGTCTTAAAATCTTACAGTGTTTGATAATAACAGAGAGCAGGGTTCAGCTTGTATGGGTCGAAAAACACTAAAATGTATGGAAAATGTGATAAGCCTTCCATGTTCTACACTTGTTTTATTGCAATTTTTTAGTGAAATATTTTTCGTTATCTGGCATATTGCCATTATTAGTGATAGAATAAAAAATTTATGATTTAATTAGTTGGGCTTTTCTAAATAATTGTGGTGTATTGGATATTCCCTTTTTACATCACATGCATGCCCAGTTTTCTTCTCTTGTGGAATAGACCTGGTGCTATTTAGTCCATTTTTTCGGTGATCGGTCGTTTGGTCGCCGGTCTTTTGGTCGCCAGTCAAATGGTGACAGAGAGTTTACTGTTGAAACCAGCTCTCAAAATTATATTCATGAGAAAGTTTAATATCTAAGTACTGTTTAATATCGAAGTACTGTTTAATATCTAACTAATGATTAATATCTAAGTACATTTGACCGGCGACCAAAAGACCGGCGACCAAAAGACCGGCGACCAAAAGACCGGCGACCAAAAGACCGGCGACCAAAAGACCGGCGAGCAAAAGACCGGCGACCAAAAGACCGGCGACCAAAAGACCGGCGACCAAAAGACCGGCGACCAAAAGACCGGCGACCAAAAGACCGGCGACCAAAAGACCGGCGACCAAAATTACCGGCGGCCAAAAGACCGGTGACCAAACGTCCGATCACGATTTCTTCTCATCGGCTTAATCTGGTCAGCAGTTTTGGTTTTGCGACCCACTCTATCCAGCACAGTAAGATTAGACCGGCCTGGGTATTTGCTGGATAGATCACTAACTTTTATACAAAATTGAATGTTGGATTTAATAAACACTAGCAACAGCCTAGGAGGAGAAAGAGGCGTAAGCAAGTTCCATGTTTTACACAAAACTTCACCCAAAGCTCCTTTCATTCATTTCCCTGTTGCTAGGGCGAAAGCGAACACAATTTGTCTATTCCGCGGTACTGTGCGCACAATGTGGCTATAAAAATGCCACCCTTTGCTAAGTATAAAGAGGTTTGTATGCGGATGTAAACCAATCCATTCTCCATGATCACTATGGAATTCATTATCATCTTAATGATGCTCCACTTTGAGACAATTGCGTGGGTGATTTCTTGTCTTTTTGTTCTTTATGCTGCACATTCGATCCAAATCACTTGGGGGGGGTTGCCATCTTACTGGCCCACACCTGCTCCACCATGCCAGCAACCGTAATGGAATTCTCTACACCGAGTTGACTCTCCTTCTCTTGGAATGCAAATCTGGTTTATAATAAACAACCTCTTGGGAGGTCATTCCGTTTTCTGGAACGGTGGAGAGAACAAATGCAAGGGAGATAATTAATTTGGTATCTTCCATTGCTGCTTGGGATCTGTAAGGCTTACTCTGCATGGCTAATGGGGCGTTTATTGCCAAAGAAGCATTAGTGGATGTTGGGGGTTAAAGGGTGATAGTAGTTGAGAACTATGAGTGGGTGCTGATAAAATAGTCTATTGAAGTACTGAGTTACGCCCACAAGAACATAGAAAATGAAGCCATGCTGGTTTTTAACCTTCTATGTACTTTTCGTATATCAATAAATTGAAAACAGAGACTAGTAGACATCAGATATAGATGTTAAGGATGATTTTCAATGGTGTTTTTAGCGAAAGTAATGTGTATGAACTTAATTGTAAACATGATAACCGTAGACATAGCACACATGGAAAAATCCCTTGAACAGGGTTTTTTGTTGTTGTTACACAACAGCTGTTGCAATAACTCTACCAGCTTGTGTGTAAAAAAAAGTATGTATCTTTACTAGAAAGGGAGGGTACAAGCTCTACATGTTTGCTTTTATTTAGTCTGCCTTTGTCTAAAATGTGGCTGTAGGGTATCTTTCTTTTTGGAGATATTTTTTTTCCCATCTGGAAAGTATGCGGTAGGAATTGAAAAGTATTGTAAAATATAATGCAAAGTGTAGCTTGGTGGGTGGGAGAAAAAAAATTAGTCTCTCAGCACTCTTCAGGAAAAGGGGTTAATTGAATCTTGGGTAATTGCTGACCTTCCCCATCTTGGAGAAATCACAGGCTTAACTGATCAATGCCTTTCATAAATTCATGCCTTGAAGGTCATTGAAGTGATTATCCCAACCTCCCTCCAATGTCTTCATCTCCTCACTCAGCCGTCCCTCTGTGTAAGAATTCTACATTGAAGTGGTTTAATACTTCTAAAAAGCAATTAGGCATGTGTCAGATTGTCCAAATTGATTACCTTGCTACATTGTTCATTAGAACTGATCGAGGTCTTTCTTTTTTTACCCCCTTTACTGCTTGTCAGCTGTAAACTCACTGCTACTAAAACTTAGCCTTTGCATCTTGGCAATTACCAAAGCTTGTACGTCATCGATAAATCAGGAGGTGTTCGCGGAAATTAGCAGATTTTTTTTTACAAACAAGCAGCAGTGTAATTTGGCAATCCTTAAATCTGGGAATTACAGTTCAGCATGTGGCACTTTGACGAGTTAGCACTCTGATGCTGTGTTTTCTGGCCCTTTTTTCCTTGCTGTGTCGCTCCCCCCATCCCTTTCACGCCTGCTGAGGAAACAGGAGGCTTTCACAGCTGCTGAGTGCTGGGCCCCGGCTGGGCCCTGTGACCTCCTTCTTGCTTTTTCTCCTCCCCTTCCCTTAGCTTCATCCCCTTTTTCCCCCCTTCTCTCCAGCAGTCTCTTTCCTTAGGGAGCTCTTGTGTGGCTCAGAGGAAGCTGAATCATAAAGCACAGCTAATGAATAGAATAGGGAAGGAAAGCTGAAGCCTCCTGACGGCCCTCTAGAGAAAAGAGGGGGGCCCCAGATCCCTATGAAGCCCCAGGCCTAAATAGTAGACGTCCTACAAAAGGTCAGGCTTCCCGCAGACCACTCCAAGGACTTTTGGCTCCCTGGCAATTTGGCAATACTCAACCCCCTAGTAGTATTTTTAAATTTATTAGCAAGTTTGCGAAATATAAAATCTGGTTGTCGTTTTCCGAGAATCTAAATCTGCCACTGTGGGTTTTAATGCGAGAAGAATTTGTTGCACCGTTTTGTTTTTTTTAACCGCAACCACAAAATACTGCAGTTATCGGTTTTGGTAAAAATGTCAACTTGACATGCAAATCCAAGAAAGTTTTCCTAAAACTACAGCTGGCCAAAATGAATATTGTTTTGACATTTAAAAAAAATGGTTTTGTAAGGCGACCTGGTAATTGTGTGGTACTAGAAATCTGACTCATGCTGTCTGGGCAAGTTCAAAGAATTGTAGTACATCCAAAGTAGTGGTTGGTCATGATGTTTAGAATTAAAAAAGCATAACTGCAAGCTCATTGACAGTAAGTCACAGTTATTTGTCATGTCTACAGTGCTCTCAAGATAGCCACTGCAGTCATAACACTTGTTCTAACTGTTCTTGTCCATTCTACTACTCTACAGTACTCCCTTGTGTTTTTCCCCCAACCTCATGCCACACTTAGCCATTCCCTGAGCCACATCCTTTGTCCATTTGACACATTTTCAACCAATCTGAACCCATATACTTTGTGCCAGGGTCCTGTGGGGCAATGATTCAGGTGGTTGTTGTTTAAATGCGAATGTTTAGTACTGAGGCGTTTAATCTCATCCAAAGATTATAAAGAGCTTGTGTTGTAGCCTGGCACACTGTTTCTGGAAGAAGTAAAGTGGGAAATGTGGAACTATAACCTTACCTTGTGGTGTTTGGATGTAGTGGGAAACAAGTGTTGACAATGTTGGAGATGATCTTCAAAAATTACAATGGAAGGTGTTTTTATAGCCATAGAGATAGTGCTGCTTTGCTCTTATTGAAGTATGAATCATTATCTTGGTTTCATGTGGGCCGGACCATTTAAGATATAATATTTAGATTTTTTTTGTTATAAATGGATTAAAAGCCCTGAATATTCCGTTTTTTATAGATTTAAAACAATATTTATTTTAGCTTATTTTGAATATATTTTTAGATTTTAGAAAATGATTTTTGAACTAAAAACACAGAAAAAATTGATTTAAAAAATTACAATTATTGATGTAAAAGGGTGAAAATCAGGAAATTTAATATAAATCTATACTCTTCATTTTAATTACTTTCTCGGGCCGCACAAAATGATGCTGCGGGCCAGATTTGGCCCCAGTGCCGCCACTTTGACAGCTGTGATCTAGATTTTCGGCTCTATGATATGACTAAGTATGGCAACTACTTAATTCCAAACTGGGTTGTCATCGCTCTCTGTTAGAATTTCCTGTTGAACAAAAAACGGAGCAAAATTGCTTTTCCGCATCTTAATTTTGGTGGTTGTTGTGGTTAGCATTCAGACAAAAGGCACACAGTGATGAGCATTGTGAAGAAATGCAAACCAAGTGGTAGTGTAGGAAAAATTGGGAGTTGTTGGAAAAGAGAGACGTACGAGAACACCCTCAAAACATTTGTGGAAAACTGACAGGGATGCCAAGGACAGCCATCTGTGTTTACAAAATCATTTGTTTTCTCTCTCTCTCTTTGTCTCTCCCTCTCGTCCTCTGATTCACTTTTCATTTGTTACTACATATGTTCCCTTTGTGCTACGTAAAATACAAGCGTTGTAGTTGATGGCACTTGCACCCTTTGAGTGGAACATATGCTCTTCTTGCAAGTTTTTATTTTTCTGCAGCCCAGATGAGAGGAGACACGGTGTGAATTCAAACAAAAAAATCCTGTAAAACTGTGCAAAACCTAAGTGAAGATGTATGGTTGCATAAGTATTTCATGGGAAGGTGTGGAAACGTTTGTATTTCAAAGAAATGGCTTTGGGGGAATCAGTTAATTTCATGCATGAGGACTTCTTATTTATCAATGGTTACATTAAAAAAGGGGGAAAACTCTTAATGGTTTTGCTGTAATATGAAGTTTTGCTAACAGATTGTATAACGTGGAGTCTGGGATGTTGTGATTGACATTTTAGGATCAGTTGAATTTAATTTAAGTATATAAAGTAAAAAAAATATATATATTGAATGACTTGGACTTGACGTAGAAATATTTTTGAGCACCTGACTTCAACGATGATGCAGCATAGCTGACCTTAGGAATAAGGTAACGCTTCATTTTCAGGTGGCTCAACAGTGCCACCTAATGTTGCCTGACCAAAGCCAAGTTAGGGACCATCAGGTGCAAAGGGGGTGTTATTTAGTGTTTTTTTTTCCACTGAGCACTTGAATTTTCAACTGAATAAACCTTAAGATGAAGGTTTTGATGAATCCCACCAATTATCGGAGTATAGCACTGATTCATTTAACTAAACTAATCCACTAAAACTGTGTTTTATTCTTCCAGGTGTCTGATGTAGGATCAGAAAAGCTCTTTTCTTCCACCACACCCAAAGGTAAGAACCCCCTTTTTTGTCCTCTTCTCTCTTTCCACTATCTAAATCATGTAAATCCCATTCCCCAATAAAATCCGATCTTCCAGTTTAAATATAAGCAGATGTAAACAGAGCTAAGCAAATGCACATGCGTACCTTTTTTTGTTGTTGTTGTCGTCTGGGAGTGGTGTTTCCTTGCTGACATTGCCAGAGGCTTAAACCTCTTACATATTGCTTCATTAGAAGGGATTTAGAGCCTCTCTGCCACATGCTCCCTCAAATGGGAACTTCCCCTCAGGCAATACAAGCTCTCCGACAGCAGGACTGAACAGTAATGGCTGCCAAAGGAAAGAGAGAAAGCGCTTTGTCTGACACTTGGTCGGTGTTTATTTGCCAAACTGTGCTTTGTTTTCGCACTGCAATAAACAGACAATTTAGTCATGCAGTACATATCAACTTTGAGTGAGGTGTTAAATTGTTAAATCGAGGAGGAAGGGAAGGTCAGGGATGGAAATAGCCAAATTGTTCGTTGCATGACCATGTCTCCCAATGGGGCCAAGACCTGTGAGCTGTTTCATTAATAGAAATAGTGAATGGGAGAGGCCAGTAGAAAGTATTGCAATCAAACCCCCAGTTTAGGAATGTTAACTATAATGTCAATCTAGATGAGTCATGGCACACGCCTTTTAACAGCGAGTGTAACTGCTGTTTTCTGATGTTATATCTACTACAGTATGTTTCTTGTTCAAAAAAGGGTTGGATAAAGGCACAAATGTAATAATAATTATAATAATAATAATAATCGGACATAGGCTTTGTCTTCATAATTGACTCGACAAAAGCCTATCGTATTTTCACGACTATAAGGCGCACCGCATTATAAGGCGCACCCTCAATGAATGACATTTTTCCATATATAAGGCGCACTGTATTATAAGGCGCACTGTATTATAAGGCACACTGTCTATTTTGGAGAAAATGTAAGACTTTTAAGTACGCCTTATAGTGGTGAAAATACAGTAATTGCTACTGACTTCCAGGTATGAAGCACTCACTACACAGTCACCTCTAGAGTCAGCCATTGTTGATTTTTTGAATTTTTTTGTATAAAATCTTGCAGTGGGGGAGGAGCTATATGATGGAAGATTTTGTAAACTAAGATGGCATCTGCATATTTAACAGTATTGTTTCAGTTCAGGCGTTTGTAATTTTTTAATATCCGAAAGTGGTGGTTTTTCGTTTTTGGTTTTCAGTTTTTTCCCATATCCTACCGCAAGTTTAGCCTCCTGATGGATATGGGGAAAAAACTATCCTTAAATACATATGGAGTTGTTTGTGACTGTCTGTCAGATTAACTCTATCTTCTTTGGCTCTATTAATTCTAAGTAGGATTAAATATATTTAATTAGTGATCAGAGTTGTGGGGAACGGTTATATGGGCATGGCTTCTTTTTATACCCTTGAAACATCTGCTTCTGATGTTTTTGTTTCAAACTGTGAATGAGTTTTGTTTTTGCCCATTTTTAAAAAATCTGTATATCATATTTATGGATCTTCAATAGCTGTTTTCTTGCGGTTTTGAAAACAGCCTACGTATGTGTTCCATTAGTTGTCTGGATCCAATAAAAGACACTTTCTTCTGATCACCAGGCACATCAGGATTAGATGTACAGAAAGATGGCACACAAACATGCATATTTAATGATGTTGTGTTTTTCTTACTGCTTGATTTACCCTGCTTGGCTTGCTTTTCCGTATTGTACTTCTTTGGGAACTTGCAAAGAGTGATAACACTTGAGGTTTATACCACAAAGTCTACAATGTTCCCTGAGAGATCAATGAAGAAATAGAACAGATCAAGACCACCATTGTAACTTGTGGTCATAAAACACTATTTATCAAATCAAAAGCTTTATTGTCATTATATAAAATCTGTGTATAACAAAATGAGTTGTGCTACTCCACAAAGTGCGTTTTTTCTCAGTAAAAACATAAATAAGTCATAAAAAGTCACGTCCATGCAAGGTAAATTCTAAAATATTGCAAAAATTATTATATTGTACATTGTTATGCTTACAAAAACCTTTTTAGGAACAAGACCCAAACATATTTCTCGTGTTCCTCGGGCAGAATGTACTTTTTAGCATTTATTCTCAAGAGAAAAACAAATAAACAAGCTTATAGTCCTTCATATGCAGTGTTTAGTTTAGTTTCTGAGCATGTCCTTATGCAACAGTTTCCATCTGATCTTCTCGATGCTATACGCATACATGATGTAGGATCAGAGGCCAAGTGTTCTTTAACTATTGATAGTTTTATTTTCTTCTTTTCTCAAGCGAAGTTACTTATCCAAGTCTGGAAAAAAATTGTATATTCTTAACTAAAAAGTCTGTTTTTCTATCTCTAATGCATTCGATGTCAGAGTTCAGTTATCACTTGAAGGCGAATGAGAAGCTGGATGTAGTTGTGCTGTGCTCAAGTACAGCTCTCCCCTGGAGCAAACATACGCACTTCACTTTTAGACCTGATATTTCACAAGGCTGTGTTTTTGGAAATGGTGGGAAGTTATCACCCACCTTCTACTAGTCTATAATATAAGAGGAATGCTTGAATTTTTTTATGTTATGACCGTGTTGAATGTTGTATGTACTTTGCTACTAGAACAGGGGTGGGCAAACTTTTCAGCCCAGGGGGCTAGATTGACTTTAAAAATTTGACAGATGGGCTGGGTCAGCACGAGATACGATACAAATAAAAAAGTGCATCCGTTAACAGTACATATGAAACATAAACAAAAAAAAAGGACTATAGTCTTAACATACTCATCACTAAAGTAAAAAGTATAAAGTACAAAGTAAAGTAAAAAGGAATGTATTAAGAAATATTAAAATGTAATTTAAATAAAGATATAGGGGTTGTAAAACACGAAAAACAAATAAGAGTGGACAGAGTTGCCACTGGCTTCCGCGTGACGGCGCCATCTTGGGGAGAAAAAAAAACATTATTTGGACAACGTCGGTGGGCTGGATTAAAACGCCTATCGGGGCCGTATTTGGCCCGCGAGCCGTAGTTTTCCTGTATTAGAACATGAAGTTGAAGCTGATCAATTGCAATGAGACTTTTCAGACTTGAGGCTCTTTTAAATGAACGATAAATGTATGGAAAACAGCTACAATGTTATTCCTAACATGAACATGCTACATAGGTGATAACCTATGGTCACAACAATGGTAAAACCTTAGGGCATCTTGGGATAGCGGGGAAGAAAGATTGGTAGAAAACCTATCTCTGAAGTGGATTTGTGCCCTTGTAATCCTGATTAATTTTGACCCGTTGTGCTCATTTTAAACAGAGCATTACAGTAAGCGTGAACACAGCAAGCTCTGGGGTGAAACCGGGAGCTTAGCGGCTTTGGGAGGCTTAACTGCAGATGGCATTTTAAGCCGGACTTAATAAATTGTTTCCATTAAATTTACCGGCCCACACATACTGGATTAGAAGAATGGAACAAAGGAGAGTGAGGCAAGGGAGATGGACGTAAATGCCATCGTGCACATCTGACTCTCCGTTGACATCTTCCAGAGGCCACATGAGAGTTAAAAGCTGGGTAACTAACTGCTTTGTTGGAGAACTCACCGACCCAGCTCACGGTTGTCAGGGATGTCAGAAGACAGACCATTTACGTAACAAACGGTGATAGACAAACAAACAAAAACATTCATAAAGCTCACTTGGCAGTGGATTACCGTATTTTCACGACTATGAGGCGCACTTAAAAGTCTTACATTTTCTCCAAAATAGACAGTGCGCCTTATATATGGAAAAAACAGAAAACCAAAAACGAAAAACCACCACTGTCGGATATTAAAAAAACAAACGCCTGAACTGAAACAATACTGTTAAATATGCAGATGCCATCTTAGTTTACAAAATCTTCCATCATATAGCTCCTCCTCTACTGCAAGATTTTATACAAAAAAAATCCAAAACATCCAACAATGGCTGGCTCTAGAGGTGACTGTGTAGTGCCTGCTTCATACCTGGAAGTCAATAGCAATTACCGTATTTTCAGGACTATAAGGCGCACTTAAAAGTCTTACATTTTCTCCAAAATAGACACTGCACCTTATAATACAGTGCACCGTATAATACAGTGCACCTTATAATACAGTGCAACTTATAATACAGTGCGCCTTATAATACAGTGCACCTTGTAATACAGTGCGCCTTATAATACAGTGCACCTTATATATGGAAAAATGTCATTCATTGAGGGTGCGCCTTATAGTTGCGAAAATACAGTAGGCTTTATTTTGTGGGTGTACGTGCCCAAATGCTATTTTCTACTCTTCAGTCTCCCCCATCATCACATGGCTCGGATCTCATTACCTACCGGAAAGTCCATGATCCCTGTTTCGAATCATTAATCAACCTCTGTGTCTGCAGGTGTGTGGCCTTTGTAGGAACGTTGCTCTTTGCGGCGTGTCAATAAAACCTCGGCCGAAGTTTTTCAGTAAAATGAAATCCTATTTTCACCATTTTGATTGTGAATTCCAGAAAAGGGTGATGGGATTGCGGAAAGGGTCCAACAAGGTCATGTGTGGGGGGAGATTAAGGGCAATTCAGGCATATTGAAGTAGATGATAGAGCATGTTTATATTCGTAGGGCATCTCTCCACTGGCCAGGTCAGTGAAACATGTCATTCCCCACAGTGGCCATAGTTCACCCTTGCGACCTCTCTCTGCTCGTAAAGACTAAATCGAGGCTGGTTTTTGGACCAACTAATCCGTTTTTTTAGTCTTCAATCAAGTTTGAATAGAGTCGAGGTGATGTAAATCATGATTTAAAGGCTTAAACTACTGCATGCCATTTATGTTGGGAAAAACAAAACCAGTCAAATGGTTTTCTGTCCTCCATATGATTGTCTTACACCAGGGGTAGGGAACCTATGGCTCGGGAGCCACATGTGGCTCTTTTGATGGGTGCATTTGGCTCTTTGCTAACCTGTGAGCTAAACTATGGAAACCACTGGTGACAGAACTGAGATATTCCATCTAGAACTGCTTTAATCTTCTTTTTTTTTGCTATACACTCTTCTGGAATGGATCCTCTCATTTGATAGGGAACAACATAGGAATATTTTTTTTAAATCTTTTTTTCCACTTTAAAAGTGGTGAAATTACAAAAAAAATGGATAAGGCACCCGTATACATGTATGTATTTTGACTTTTAAATTTGTAGTATGGCTCAAAAGGAATAACATTGGAAAATATGAATTGTTTGTGGCTCTTTTCGTCAAAAAGGTACCGTGTATGAATGGCTAATCACGAGGTACTTCTGTATAAGCTACTTTTGCCGAGACTAACAATAGCAGTGTGGAAACGGATATCAGCCCACCAGGTCACACTTTTAAGTAAAATTAATGGTCACTTTATGGTGAAGCTTCAATGAAAATAAAGGCATTTAATTCAGTTCAATTAACAGTCTGACTTTACCATTGACAATATTATGTTGGAAATTTACCAATGCAGCAGGACAGCAAATTAGTTTAAGACAACAGACAAAACTAAACTGAAATTAAGATGCAAAAACATGATTGCATAATGATTGTGTTATTAATAATATTATGCATCTTATGTGGTCATCAATGTCAAGCAATTGAAAAATGAAGATAATTGTTCGACATTGGTACACATAGACCATTTAAATTATGAATTGAGCCATTACCGATTAAAAAGAAAAATTCAAAGATAGAAACCTAGTTGTCATTGCGTACAATAATCTGTAGACAATTTATCCAAATACAAGCTTGATTGTTGTTCTCATCCGGAAACATTATACAAACTTCGGAAGTCATTGTTTGAGATGTAATGCTTCCCTTGTGTACAATGTGTTGGCCCTATTCCAAATTGTCTGCACTGTGCACAGATTGTAGTAACATGCATGAATTATTAACCTGCCCCCTGCTAAGTGTTCAGGGTCATAATGGCTTGAGCTTCAACTTCAGTCAGGCCAATCTATTTCAGTAGCTGTCAGGTATTACATGTCAGGATACTTGACACCTGTCAGTTATTCCTATCAGTTCCCTTTATCCATTTCAACAAGGCTGTTTGGACTGTGATCAGTTATTGTGTCAGCGACGAGGGGGTGACAAAACGAGGGACGATTAGACCTCTTTGCATGACTGCGTGTTTATCGACTGAAAATGGATCCACATTTAGCTGTGGAGAAGAAGCAATTACACAATCTCGATTAGGCTGTGAAAATTGCCATTTTCCACAATGGACATTGTATTGCGTCCTCTGTTTGAGTATGTCTTCGCTGTAAAATATGTATAATACTGAGACATGTTATGGCCCTTGTATGTAATGGTGCATAATGTTCATTTAGTTTTTAAGGACATACAATGGATTCTTAGGAAGAGGCAATTATTTTATGTACGATATTTCTGTGTTTTGTAGATTGGTTTGTGTAGGTTGGGAATTTTGACTGCCTGAGACTTCTGTTTTTCGCACTACGCATTTGAGAATTGTTTTGTACTCTGCTCATTCTAACCTCATTTATGTTGAGCGGTAAAGAGCCAATGTTTTTTTTTATAGATGAGGCTGTAACACCCATTTGGGAAAGACAGATGGTAAGCAGTTGTGGCCAAACACAACCCATAGATAATGCTCAATCATTGACGAGGGGACAGATGTTTGCCAAGACGTTTTTTATGATATGAAAATGTTGTGAGGGTATTCTCATAGAGATTACCAAACAAATCGCCATGAATAAAAAGGGTGTATATTACATTTCATTGTATAATTAATTCATCAAAAATAATTCTACAGACAAGGGGGCAATGAAACTTGGTAAACCAGACCCCAAATTCCATAGTCATACCAGGCTGTCCAGAACATGTTTTCCAAGTATCTCCAGATCATGACCGGACATTTGGTCGCCGGTCTTTTGGTCGTTGGTCTTTTGGTCTTTTGGTCGTTGGTCTTTTGGTCGTTGGTCTTTTGGTCGTTGGTCTTTTGGTCGCCGGTCTTTTGGTCGCCGGTCTTTTGGTCGCCGGTCTTTTGGTCGCCGGTCTTTTGGTCGCCGGTCTTTTGGTCGCCGGTCTTTTGGTCGCCGGTCAAATATACTTAGATATTAAACAGTACTTGCATATTAAACAGTACTTTGATATTAAATAGTACTTAGATATTAAACAGTGCCTAGATATTAAACAGTACTTAGATATTAAACAGTACTTAGCTATTAAACAATACCTAGATATTAAACAGTACTTAGATATTAAACATTACTTAGATATTAAACAGTACCTAGATATTAAACAGTACATAGATATTAAATAGTACTTAGATGTTAAACAGTACTTAGATATTAAACATTACTTAGATATTAAACAGTACTTAGATATTAAACAGTACTTAGATATTAAACAATACTTAGATATTAAACAGTACTTAGATATTAAACAGTACTTAGATATTAAACTCTCTCTCTCTTAGAAATTAAACTCACTCATGAATATAATTTTCAGAGCTGGTTTCAACAGTAAACTCACCATTTGACCGGCGACCAAAAGGGACCAAAAGACCGGCGACCAAACGTCCGAGCATCCTCCAGATGGGTGGTTGTTGTCTAACTGTTTGTTTAGTATCCCCAAGCTCCATACCTTTCCAGTGGTAACATATCAACATTGATATTTATGTCAGTGGCCCATCAGAGCCACTCAGTCTGGAGGCAATACCGCAGGATTGGACTAAACTACATGCTTAGTGGGAGAGGACTGGGGTTGGGATTGTAGTTTAGGAAAAGGTTTACTGCATAGCCTAGCCAAAACCCTGAACTTAACTCATCTCGAGAGCCTGTATTTCACAGCTCAAATACGTAATTAATCATTCTTGTATTTGTTAAGTATGTTAGGTGGTAATTCATATAGACACATGGGGCCTCCGTTTTGGACATTTCAGGGAAAGGTTAAAAGAGAAAAACGAGAAGAAAAAAAAACATGCACCATGTGGTCTCCTGCAATAATCAAACAGTCATCTGTTTTACTGTTGTTTTTGGCTACCGGTAAATTCCCAGCTCTGCTTCTTGGTGTACAGGCCCCTTATGGCCTCTGACAAACTGATATACCCCATTCAACGGAGCGAGCGTTGGGTCCAACCTCCCTCGGTGATGGGTTTGTGCTGCTCGAGTGTGATTACAGGGCTGTTTACTTTGGGAAGCGGAGAGATATTGGAAATGTGAAGCAGAGGGTTATATCAAAAGTCTCTTTTTCTCCCTCTCACGCTCAATCTTGTTTTTTTTTTCGACTCTATTTTTTCTTATTTCATCATCTTTTCAGCAGGCTGAAAGGAATTGAGTCTTCAAAGGGAGAGTCAAACCATATTTTCTTTGGTTTTTTTATAAGCTGTGATTGTCAGCTGTACTTTTTGACATTGGATAAATATAAATATAATTTTCTTGATTACTATTAAAAAAATCGGTACTGTTAAGGTTATTGCTTTGTTTTTGAATATTAAAAAATATAGAAAATACCTAATTTTAATTAAAAACTACCATATTTTCACGACTATAAGGCACACTTAAAAGTCTTAAATTTTCTCCAAAATAGACTGTGCGCCTTATAATACAGTGCGCCTTATATATGGGAAAAACATGTCATTCATTGGGGGTGCGCCTTATATTCGTGAAAATACGGTAAATAAAACTCCCCAAAACTGGAATAATAGTAAAAATGTGTTTAATACATATTATAATAATACATAATTTCCAATTATTTTTGGGGTTGCCAATTCCAAAAGTAGATCATTTATATCTGTGCTCAAATGAATCATTAAAAAATTAAATGAAATTATTACTCCAACTGGACTTGATAAAATGGAAAAAAAATGTAATCAACATATTTAAAGAAAGGAATATACTTTTATAACTAATATTATGTCATGTTACACTTAGCCATTCCTCCTTAGCAGCTGTACTGCTTAATTTGATGGCAGGTTGGACTATTGCTGACCTAATCCCTGGTAGCAGGTGCCATTAGACCCTCAGAAGTAGCATGTTGTTTTTCAGAGACAATAGGCCATCTGGGTCTCAATACTTTACGGTGCTTAACGTCTAATTTAAAATGTGATACTCCCAATACGTACCTTCACAATAACCTGGCATCCGAACAGAGAATGAAGGCTTTGACAAGAGTTTACAAGGTTTGATGTCGTGTCGCATCTCTGTTGCGATACACATTCTTGAAGTGAGTCATAGACTCTTGGGTTTAATTTGGATCCTTCTGACAATTTCAGTGTTGTTTTGTGTTGCGCTGTCTGGAATATGTCAAGCATATTTGTTTTGTCTTATTTTTGCGTGGGTTTATTTTTGGTAAAACGCAAACTAGACACTTGTCAGCCACTCCGTGTGTTTGTTTTTTGTTTTTTTTTAGTTGAGGTGTTATGTTTCATCTTGTACGGAATTGTGTCTTGGATTTTATTTTGCGCAAACTGCCCTCTCTCATCATTTTCATACTTCACAGTTCATATATTTTGTCATACTAAAATACCGACCAAACAAATCAATCCCTCACTTACTTTAACACTTGAAATATGTCTGTGAAATATGGTGTCCTTGAAGTTGTTCAGACTGGTGTGACTTGGTTTTTGGAGTAGACAATTAGAATTCAAGTCATATCTCTCTATCTGTTTGTTTACCTGAGACAACCCACTTGTCCACCCTTCTCTGCCGTTTGAACGATTTACTCATCTGACTCTAACTCTTGTGTCTGACTGCAGTTTTTCTGTCGTTTGTTCTTTTAGCCATAAAAAATGATGCGTTCCTAAACTTTGTCACTCTCTCTAATGTTGAGTCCATCTGACTTAAAGAGAAGTGGATTACTGTCCGTCCTTATTCTCTACACGTGTCAAAGTGGCGGCCCGGGGGCCAAATCTGGCCCGCCTTATCATTTTGTGTGGACCGGGAAAGTAAATCATGAGGGCTGACTTTCAGTTTTAGGATGGAATTAAAATGAAGAGTATAAATGTATATTAAATTTCCTGATTGTCCCGCTTTTAAATCAATAATTGTCATTTTGTAATCATTTTTTTCTGTTTTTAGTTCAAAAATCATTTTGTAAAAATCTAAAAACACATTTAAAAAAAAAGCTAAAATAAACATTGTTTTATATCTATAAAAACTATATTCAGGGATTTTAATCCAGTTCTTTTAATCCATTCATAAAAAAAATCTAAATATTATATCTAAAATGTTCACGGCCTTGCTCGACTCAACCAACCCATGAAAATATTTTGGAATTATTTTACATTTAAAAATACCTGAGTCAATAACTTTAGGAATGTTACCTCCTGAACTAGTGTGTCAAAACTGGTCATGTGAGAGAACAAATTGGAATTTAATAGACATACTATAGTTGTGTTCAAAGAGATTTCTCCCAATTGCCACACCAGAAAGAAGCTAAAATGTATAAATCCCGTCATTGCGGCTTTTAAATGCACATTCAGCAAGTGCTGTAAAATAATGCTGTTGGCTAAAACATTTCTTGTCATTTAAAAAAGTTTCTCACTCCTCAAATGAACCTTGTCGTATTTATTTATAAAGTTGCATAGGTTAGTTTGTTTTAATGAAGCCATCTGTTCAGCCTTCTGTATTTGAATCCCTTTAGCATTTTGCGTTACAAGAAATTGTACACATGTATTAATTGACTTCTAAAGTTAATCTACTGCGAAGAAAGATCTATGTCACCTGATTTAAGATGCCTCTTTGTTCTGGGTATGTGTTTATTACATCGTTTTTTAAACCTACTGTCACCTTAAAAAAAAGAAATACTGTTTTTAACCCTGACATTCCACACTTTTAAAGGTTATCAATTGGCACTGTCAAACTGCAGTGATTAAACGTGAGTAGTCCAAGCCAAAGCCTATGATCGTCAACACTTACATTGTGTTTGGTCTTACCTATCTCTTCCTCTTGGCAGTAAATGGCCATGGCTGCTTATGTCTAAACAATGAAAAAGATATATTGAATGGTTAGTAGCTGTCAGCTTCCAATTGTTACTTGGCTTTCAGACTAGGAAGTGAAAATGGAGACGTAGGAGGAGGAATTGCAAAAAACATGCAGGTTCTTTCAGCCTACTGTCATGCCACTTAGGATTTGTTGATGGATTTTCACCCAACCATTTCCCTTCCATTGATAAGTAATCAGTACAAGGCACTGAAAGATAATATTATATCCACTTAGATGTATGTGGGCTCTATACAGGTTCTTACATGTCTCAAATCTGAAAAAGCAGCACATCTGTTTACACAGCAAAGTACTTCACTTTTCTATCTAGCCAGGACATGTATGTTTCTTTCTACCCTTTCCCTGTCATCGCTACCCTTTTCCATTGCATTCTTCATGGATTGTGAGCCAGCTGGTGGGCTAATAGTGGGTGTTTTCCTGTAGAGAACCAAAGGAGATCCAGCTAAGGCGTTATGAAAGCTTAAGTAAAGCTGACACGCTGCTGAAGAACTACAACCCACACGAAGCTCCTTAATAGCCTGTGGAGAGATTCTGAAAAGCTCTTAAAGGAATGGAAGACACAAGGATTGTTGCTACTGTCCTCCCACGGCTTTCCTACAATTTAGGAAAGCAGTACTTAAGCCCTTCATTAGAGGCGGCAGGCGCTATCTCCAGTCACCTTCATAATTGCAAGCGCCATGTCCGTTGCTGTAATCAATTGAGACAGCTGTCGCGGCAGCGTTCGGGTCCGTTGGGCAGGCGTGCCATGCTAATTAATGGAATGATAAGCTAGCGCTCACTCCATTGGACAAATAACTTTGCAAAACTCTGCTCCCTTTCAAACTAAATAAATCCCTAAGGTTCAGTGGGCCTAACCATTGGTTTTCTGTCCATAGTGGCCTTTGGTTAAGAGAGGTTAGCAAAGGTCAGTGACTGTCTATAGGGTCAAATTCCAAGCTGGCAGGGTGGGCTGTGTTGGAGAATGATTAGAGGTAGCTTTCTGTTGGAAGTTTGAGGATATCCCCCTGCTATTATTTAGGTGATCTCAGTGGCGGTGACCTTAAACGACCTGTCTATAGGAAGCGAGACTGATGGCAATGTCCATGGGAACATATGAGCTTTGCTAGAAACTGCCCTTCAGGGGTGACAAGGGACGACACAGCGATTAAGGGATGAGTGAGCAAGGGAAGGGAGTGTGAATGTTTATAGCTTGCCTGTAACACTTCATAGAAAGGGTTAATGAAGGTTTAACTTTGCTTTTAAAGCCAGTGGACTGGGGATGAGGTAAAAAGGTTTGGACATGTTAACATCTGCATTACTCTTTTGGTCTTTCTTTCGTTCTTGGGTTGCTAAATGTGGGCTTTGACGTTCTTCTTTTGACCAAATATGCACCGTGAGAGGTGGTTGGCATATGGGTTGTGCACCATATGGCAGGAGAATAGGGGGATCTGGTATATATGAGGCTGGAAAGTAGGGTGCCAGCTCCAAAATGAACATTTGATTCTCAATGTATTGCTTTGAAACCTGCTAGGACAACATTCATTCCTTTCTTCAGTTGCTGTGAAGGGAAATTATTGAATCATGGCAGCTGTCCCTGTCTTGGCCAGATTTTTACATGTGTGATTAATATGTGAAAAACAAATCAAATTCAAAAGGCTTTTATTGTCATCATACACAGCTGTGTATAACGAAATTGGTGGTGCTACTCCAAGCTTTTCAAAGTGTGTTTTCCCAGTAAAAGGAACAACATAAATAGTCGTATAAAAGTATAAAAAGTCAAATATTGGGTAGGTGAATTCTAAAATATTGCACATAATTCTAAAATATTGAACATAATTTGAACATTTTGCACAGATTCTAAAATATTGCACATATTCTAAAATATTGCACAGATTCTAAAATATTGCACATATTCTAAAAATATTGTAGAGTATAAAATATTTCACAGATTATACAATATCGCACAAATTCTAAAATATTGCACAGATTCTAAGATATTGCACATATTCTAAAATATTGCACAAATTCTAAAATATTGTACAGATTATAAAATATTTCACAGATTATACAATATTGCACATATTCTAAAATATTGCACAGATTCTAAAATATTGCACAGATTCTAAAATATTGCACATATTCTAAAATATTGCACATATTCTAAAATATTGCACAGATTCTAAAATATTGCACATATTTGTAAGATATTGCACATTGTTATTGCACACCTTGAAGTTTTGCACAGAATGGATTGGTCTTTAGAAATATTAGCTAGTATTGGAGAAACGGCAGCCCATTACACATTTTTCTGAAAATATTAATATTAGCAGCATGGCCAATCAACTTTCCTCAATTCTTCTTTTCTACTAATGCTCAATAATTTGGTTGAAATCATTCATGTCTTTCAAAAGACTGAATACCTCAAAGCAGAACTATTTATCTGCAAATTTTCCTTTCTTCTGACAGCAGTTAAGCTTTGTGCAGATTGCTTGTCGAAAAGGGGGCATAAAACCAAATCATTGAGAGCTCATCCATCAAGTAGCAGCAAAATATTCTGCCAATTCCAGTAGAGGCAGCAGGTTCAAGGCAGCATGAATTCCCGCTACCAATTCACCAAAGTTTTTAAAGCAGTTCTCCCTGCTTTATTTAAATATCTTTTCTACTCACACTCTCATTTCATCACCCATGAATAGAGTCAACCACAATGTTTGCCTACTAAATTAGAACACCCGGTGGCTCTAAGCCTTTCCTAACACTTGGTCTTCTCACCCGCACTTTTAAAAAGGAATGATTTCCATATGGCCATATCTAACCGGGAGAAAAAAAACAAAAGTGCAAGCAGGTTATGTTTCCACAGCTTTTGTATAAAATGGCTTCGTGTCAACAGTGAGCAAGTCATTTATTAAATACACATACGCTATTCACATGCTCAGTTTTATCATTATTTTTTAGGGTTCGTGGGGTCTACGTTGTTGGTAGCCAGATTTGTGTTGGAATTCAAATTAGAAATTGCTTAAAAAGGAATGATTCTTGAAATAAAGCATTGCTGGCTTTCAAGGGTAAACTGAAGTATTGGCCTTCAGGGCTTCTAACTTTTGTTTTTGAACAACAAACCTTTAGATCAGGGGTGGGCAAACTTTTCGGCCCGGGGGGAGGCCACATTGACTTTAAAAATTTGACAGATGGGCCGGGTCAGCACAAGATACGATACAAATAAAAAAGTGCATCCGTTAACAGTACATATGAAATATAAACCGAAAAAGGACTAAAGTATTAACATACTCATCACTCATTATTATAAGTAAAAAGTATAAAGTACAAAGTCAAGTAAAAAGGAATGTATTAACAAATATTAAAATGTCATTTAAAAAAAGATAGAGGGGCTGTAAAACACAAAAAACAAATAAGAGTGGACACAGCTACTGGCCTTTCTTGATTGTTCCTTTTTGAAAGTAAGTTTTGGCTAAAAAGACAACACTGGACTTGGTTCTACAAGTTTTATCTGTACCACACATAGAACCATGTCAGAAGTGAAGGGTATGAAAGGAAGGAACAGATGTTAGCGACACTGGGTTCACATTTCCCGCTGGACACATTACTCATTTTCTGGAGAAGCCCACAAGCCTATTGACCGTCTGGATGGTCTCCCTAATCGTCTTACCCTTGCAACTCCCTAAGCCATACCCCTGTAGAAATAGGCACGTGCACAAAGGGCAAAGGCCCAATTCCCCTGGCAAAAGGTATAAAAAGATCAATATGAGGATGAGATGTCATCTGGTGAGCAGGCTTGAAACATCCCCCTATGGGACTGTTCTTTGCCCCTTAGAGCACTAACCTAGCTCTCAGAAGGGGTTTAGGTGACTGTGAGAGGCGGGGCAATATCCAAACATTTTTACCCTCTCTGACCATCTGCTTAGTTTTGCAGAACAAGGCTTCAAATAAACTACCGTATTTTCACGACTATAAGGTGCACTTAAAAGTCTTAGATTTTCTCCAAAATAGACAAGTGCGCCTTATAATCCAGTGCGCCTTATTTATGGAAAAAACTGAAAACCAAAAACGAAAAACCACCACTGTCGGATATTAAAAAAACACAAACGCCTGAACTGAAACAATACTGTTAAATATCCAGATGCCATCTTAGTTTACAAAATTTTCCATCATATAGCTCCTCCCCCACTGCAAAACTTTATACAAAACATCAACAATGGCTGGCTCTAGAGGTGACTGTGTTGTGAGTGCATCATACTTGGAAGTCAATAGCAATTACCGTATTTTCACGACTATAAGGCGCACCTAAAAGTCTTAAATTTTCTCCAAAATAGACAGTGCGCCTTATATATGGAAAAAAATGTCATTCATTGGGGGTGCGCCTTATAATGCGGTGCGCCTTATAGTCGTGAAAATATGTTAAATGGCACTAAATTTGGCAATTGCTGAAATCCTATGAGGTGTCATATCCAAAAAATGCAAGTTATTGTGTTCCAAGATTCTCTCGAGGTAACTTTTGTTTAAGAACTAGTCCAGTTGACCATGTATTATAATATGCACTTGAGATTTACAGTAATAATGTATTTTTCCAGTAAAATTTAAGTGTTCATTATGATTTTTGTACAAGAACAGCACAGTGTTGTGTTTGGTTCTTTTTCCAAAACATTTAAATGAACCCCATTTCTTATGTCTTTTCACATTTAATCATATTTGTATGTGTTTGGCTTTCCCGACTGGCATATTTTGTAACCCAATTTTTGTGTGCTTGTCTGTTTTTTTTCACTTGGAGAGTGTTTTTAATGAGAATATGTTGGTCAGAGTTGATATCTTCTTGCCTTTATTAGACACCATTAGAATCATCATTAGAATATTTCACTGCTGACTGTGTGGCTTCTTCAACATTAGGATCAGATGTGCCTTTTCTTATTTTTTGGCAAGACTTGCTTTCAATTGCTTCCATTGTATCTGGCAACACACATTACCATGGCAACATCCCACAATGAAGACTTTTTTTTCCCCTATTAATATTTTTTTTCTATGAGATGCAAGATTTTATTCATTATTATAAACCCAGTCCAAACCATCTCTTTTGAGACGATTGCATGTATAGGAAATTACCTTTAAGAACATAGCAAAAAGATATATACATAAATAGCTTTTTGTTTGGTTTTCCCAAGGTTGCCATAGATAATTAGACTGTTAAATTGCAGCAATTAAACAAAGACAATGTGCAGGAGAGAAATAAGGAGTGCTGATTGTAAAGGCTCAGTGCCGCTGACTAATTTTTAGAATGTTCTCAGAGTGCCTTAAAAACCAGTTTGCTAAATCCTGGGAAATTTACAGTAGTAGTAAGCTATGGATAGCAGGCTAGAATACAGCTTGATAACACAATTGAAACATATTTTTTGATGCCAATGTGTACTCAGCAAAGCATGAATAGGAGCTGACATCTAACATTAATTAGCTCTGATTTATTCATACTGACTAGATCACAAGAAGAAATTCCATCTGATTATAGTCAAGCATGAAAATGACCTGATTAAACACTTAACAGAACCTAAAAGGAAAGAAGCATGAAGAAACTGGGGAAGAAGGCATTAGGGCCATCAGCAAAGATGAAATAGAAACCAACCAGACAGACTTTTGAACCGTTGTAGGGTTTTTTTGGGGTTCTCAGTCGACATTATCAAAATGTACTGAGACCACCGGAAATTGTTGTTTTAGTTCTCAAATGAGAACCTGATTTGTTGCTTGGTACTCGTTGGTTGTTGTTTTTTTTTTGGTGCTCGTTATTTTCAGCTCTGGGCAAAGTGGGTGCTCGGACTTTTGGTCACCGGTCTTTTGGTCGCCGGTCAAATGGTGACAGAGAGTTTACTGTTGAAGCCAGCTCTCAAAATTATAATCATTAGAGAGAGTTTAATATCTAAGTACTGTTTAATATCCAAGTACTGTTTAATATCTAAGTACCTTTTAATATCTAAGTACCTTTTAATATCTAAGTACTGTTTAATATGAGTACTGTTTAATATCTAGGTACTGTTTAATATCTAAGTACTGTTTAATATCTAAGTACTGTTTAATATCTAAGTACTGTTTAATATCTAAGTACTGTTTAATATCGAAGTACTGTTTAATATCGAAGTACTGTTTAATATCGAAGCACTGTTTAATATCTAAGTACTGTTTAATATCTAAGTACATTTGACCGGCGACCAAAAGACCGGCGACCAAAAGACCGGCGACCAAAAGACTGGCGACCAAAAGGCCGGCGACCAAACGTCCGATCACAGGCAAAGTGTGGCATTTGGACAACATTTTTACTGTCCATGGGCTCTTGTTCTAGCTTATAGCTCAACTTTCCCCAATGCTTTTCCCCATTGATGGTAATGTAACTGTTATTCTCATTGTTTGATGACAAGCTTTCTCACTTGGACTTTGTGTCCACCCTCCTCAGGTGTGCCAACGAATGACAGTCTTGAATCCAAGAGTTGTAGCTCAACCAAATTGTCCGGTCTCCAACGCCACCGGGAACACAACATCATTGAGGTTCCATTTGCACCGCCACTGCCCAGCCCAACCCCGGCCTCGGCGCCCACGGGCTCGCCAGCCCCCGCTGCTGCTGCGGCACCCCCTGAACCTCCACGATCTCGCCTCTTGACGCCTTCTCCTCTCAGCGTCAAGAGGGAGCCTCAAAGGCCACCCCCTGTCCCATCCCCTTCCCAACTGAGGGCCACACCCCAGTTCTACCCTCCCCATCCACATTCACAGCAGGATCCCTGTTCCCATCAGCCCCCTCAACATCACTCCCGGCCAATCATAAGCCATCAGGTGCACCACCCGTTGCAGTATAGCCTCCCCAATATCAGGTAGGTGGAAACCATGTATACTTTGTTTAATGGCAGCTAGAAAAGTTTGTTTCTTATCTTACAATAACTACAGCACATATAACAATTCAATTTTATCAACTTTACCATAAGACAGCCCTTTAGTTACTCTGAAGCTATTTGAATTGAGTCCATTATATACTTTATCTACATTGCAGCCACCATTTCTCCCCTTGTCCTTACAAATAGGTTCAGCAAGAAGTATAAAATGAAAAATAACGCTTTCCAAACTCATAAAAATGGTAGTCCATTGATGAGATACTATAAAATATTGACTTTTTTTTTCTCCTCTACACGGAAATTGATTTCCTGCCAACCTGGCGAGATTTACTGTTTTTCATTTAACCATTTCCTCTTTATAATATCTGCACATATATAGCTCTGCCAGAGGCTTTATTACCTTACCATTCTTGTCAAATCACTATTATAGTTTGATTGAAAATGTTATTGATTGCCATAGAATTGTATTATGCTTCTGACTCTAATGTAAGGCTATAAGGTCATTTAATCTATCTTTTAACATTCATCTTTTTATTTCGTCACCTTTATCTTTAGCCATCAGAGCAGTCCACTTCTTCCTAAACATCACCTCTCCCCAACGCAACACCACCCACTCAGTGGGCTGCCATCTTCGGCCCCCACTTTGCCTCTGTCTATAGCCAACCTCTCTACCTCACACTATTCCTCTCTACGGAGCCCGGCACATCGCCATTCGGCCATGTTTGCAACCCCAGCCACACTGCCTCCACCACCAACCTTACCTACCAACAGTTTAGTGGTGCCCGGGCACCCAGCGGGTACCCCCTACCCAGGTAACACATCAGACACTTAACAATAGATAGGAATAATATTCACATTATACAAAAAAATGTAATTAAAAAAGAGAAGATAACAATTATATACATATAGATGGTTATATAGGTGTAGTTACTATAAATACTTTCTGTTTAAGATGCTATATAATTTTCTAAATGATATATTTAAATGTAACTACATTGACTTTTTATTCATAATAATTCTTATCAGACTAGTTGCACTAAATAATTTAATGTGTAATTTAAAATAATTGAGTAAAAACAACATTGATTGTGAATCAATTCACTATCTATATTTTTATATTTGAATGATATTTTCATGATATATTTAAATGTAACTACATTGACTTTTGACAGTAGTATTCAAATTAATTCTTATAAGACTAGACAAAGTCAGTATGTATTTTTTAATATATAATTTAATCTATAATTTAAAATAACTGAGTAAAAAACAGCATTAATTAATCAATTCACTATATCTTTTTTAAATTATATTTTCATGTAATTTTAAAATAATATAAAATATGATACTGCATGTTGTGCTTTATGAAAATCCTCCATGGTGTTTTTTCTTCAAAATATATCAAAAAGTTAATATACTTTACCATAAAATCCAAATTATGGAATTATTAAATATTTGTATTTTATATATTATTGTAATTATTAAAATTGCTAGCCACTTTTAATTAATGCCCAAGCATGACAGTCCTATAAACACTTGAACAATGCCATTGTTATAAGATTTTTCAATGCCATTGAAAATAATAGACTTCCAATCTTGTGGCTCTTTCCACTCTTCTACTGGAAATTGAATTAATTTGACACTATTGGAACATTTGTCCATTTGTTGCCATCCATCACAGATTAAATGCATTGGATGTCTATTGTTGTCAATGGAAGACAGACAATGAGTTAAATTCAACAACTACCTGTGTATTTTTTGGAGTTGCTCTACAAAGTAAGTACAAGTATAATAATGCTCCACAATTATGACCTCATAGACAATGGATCCTACCATTTGAAACCCTGTAAACAATATTATGTTAAACCTGTTCACAGAGTTGCCTTGGACCCTAAACTATCGACATTCCCAAGACTTTTTACTCATTTAGAGTAATTATATACTTTCATGGAAATATTTTGGAATCCCATTAGCTCCAATTTGACTTTGCCCATGTGCAAAAAGTCAAATAGTCCCACAGACATACTACAGTATCTTCTGAAAACTATTCCCAGAAGACTTAAATCTGTAGATGTGATGAAATAAGGGGAAAAAATATGGTTGCCTTGAAAGTCCTTGAGTGCAGCATCAATCTAATGCAACCACAAAGTTAAACCATGCCAATAACTGGTGGTTTATCATTATTTACTATTAAATTCCAGCCCCAAAACAGCCATTTTATGCTGCAAAAAAAGGACACACGTCTGTATATTGACGTGATTTGTCCAAAAAAATAATGCCTCGCCACGCATTCCATTCAACGGCACGCGTCTGTGTACGTTTTCTGCCGGGATGACTCTTGGTTCTTTCCTGTCTTTAGATACCAGTCTGTTGATATCATTCAACCAACCAATCATGTATTGCCAGCCTCATTCGGGGATTCTGATTGGCACATTGTCACAGGCAACTCTGTTACCACCACCAATGAGTCCCCACGTAGAAAATCCTCACAGCATGAGCTGGAGAAACAGAGAATGCCAGGTGACTATTTTCTTTTCCTTCTACCCTTGTTGTGAAGACTGACTGGGCGCCCGTGCCTTTTTTTTTTTCTTCTTGTGTTTCCACCTTTCCCACCTCTTCCCAACCCCCCCTTTTTTCTTTCCTTTTATTTTTTTTGTTTTGTTTTTTCCTCGCTCTCCTTTCTTACAGAGCATGATCTACTGCGGCAGGAGCTGAACAACCGATTCCTGGTTCAAAGTTCGGAGCGGGGCCGGGGGCCACCCGCCTCGCCACTGGCCCCCGTTTCGCTCCTGAGGGCCGAGTTTCACCAACACCAGCACATGCACCAGCACCAACACACCCACCAGCACACCTTTACGCCCTTCCCTGCCAGTCTGCCCCAGGCCGCCATCCTCAACCCCCCCAACGCACCCCCCATGGTGCGTAACCAAGCCAGAAATGTGAGGATAAGTAAAATAATTCTAAGAAATTTAAAACCATTGGGAAAAAAACTAAAATCAACCAAATTTCTAATTCAAATTACTTCCCTCCACACCCATCCCGATCGACCCCCCAACCTCAGTCCAATCCAACTGGTTATCCATCCCATAATGCAACAAATATGTCACATAAAAATCCCTCACTTCAAGAAAATAATCACATAAATTTAGATCTGATACACAATTAGGGGATCCAGTAAAAAATAGATTCAATCCAATATCTCAACCTTCCCCCATATTTGATTCACACATTTAACTAAACACATAAATACTGTAAAATATACATATCCTCATTGATAATATTATGAATTGCCATTATATTATTTCCAATGCAAGATTATTATCTCGACAAACAGGATACATTTATTAAAAAAAATAATCATATCGTACAGGCGAATCACCTTAATCTAGTTTCACGTTGTGCCAAAATGATTCTAATAAAATTACGTTAAAAATATCTTAAACATGCATGACAGATTAAATATTATTTTGATTATGCTCTTAAATTTTTGGTTTCCCAAACTAATCCATGAAAAAAAATGACTTCATAATTTCGTACAATCAACAATTTAAAACAACCACCATTTTCTCTTATAAAACATATAATTAATATCATCCCTCTGATTAAAAAGCTCAGTGGTCCCATTAGTAGTAGCCCACTTTAAAACCTCCCCTGGAAAATCCAAACTGGCACAATTTTGGATATTTCCTTTTAATTTTCTTTAGTTAAAATCACTGGCATCTGCTATACTGCTTATCCGCGACATGGCAAAGAATATCCATCCAATACACAAGAGATTCACTTACAAAACCACTATTGCACTGACTTTTCTTCCCCCCATCCCCCAATCGTAACTGTGTTTCTCCTTAATGTGTTTTCCTCACTCCACCATGTTTTTTGACAGCGATGTTCTTCTCTCTGAATGCATGCTGAGAGAAGCAGGATTAATGATGTAGTTGTTTTTGCTGTTTTGCCAGGTGTTTTATCACAATTCCTCTTTCCTGTCTTTTCCACTTTCCTCCACTTGCGCTTGTATAAATCATTTCCGCTATTACACTCCTTAGCTAATACCATTAATTAATGAAATTACACAAAACACATTACTTTTTTTGTTGTTTAAGCAGGTAGCTTACCAAAAAACTAGCATTTCTCCAATCTTTTCCTCATCCTTTCTCATAAACCAGGTCAAGAAATATCGATGAAATATTCCGATTTAATCAAGAAACTCAGTATAGAGTAAAAACGTCAAACATCGTAAATTCCAGGGGTGCATATTATTTCCCCTTCCCCTTTTACAGGGCCATAAAACGACACAACTTCGCTCTTACGTGTCGGAATGAAGCATACCGCGCCTTAAGACATGCAGAGGAACAATTTAATGAGCTCCAAAGCTGACTTTAAGTTTCCTCTCTATAGGCTGCCTGTCTTTTATATGCCGCCATTATAACCCATGAACAGACGCTAGCATCGCTGTTATTTTTTTGTGCAGATTAAATGTCCGGAGGAACCCCTAAATCCTAAAATCTGCCAATTTTAAACCCTCTCAAGGCTCAACTACTCATGTGGCAACATAAATATTCCAACCCACAAAGTTTTACGTGAACTAAAATACGTCAGCACGCGCTAAAAGAGTTTATAAAACACTCCCAAGAAAATATCTATGGATAGTTTGGGTATATGTGCTAGGAAATAGGTTACTGTCACTAGTAATTAGTGTTTTAGCTCGCTATTATTGCTAAGGACGTTTTTCTTCGTCTCTTATGTGATGAGGGCGTAATCGAAAAAAATTATTTGAAGGTTAAAGTTGTTCAATGGTAAATTACTAATGTATCGGTTATTCTGCCAAATTCAGAGTATTAGTTACGTGCTTATTTCTTGGCGCCTAACCATTGCTAATGTTATTTGCACTGCTCACATAAAAAGTCTTCAAGTTACACAAAAGAGTCTTTATATTCTTTTCATTAGTTTTCTTTGACGCACAAAAAGTTGATTTTGCTCTTGCGTAAATCACTTTTTACGTTTTCGGACCCTTTCCAACGATAAAACTGGGGCCAAGTCATAGTAAAAACTATTAGTTTCACTGCGAATAGAAGCAATTGGTTGTAATTTGCGTTATAAACACGTCTCAACAACTCCTAGTTTCATACCAAAGCCTTGTAATGCTTATTTGGTAAATTTGTGATCGTCTTTTGTTAATAATTTTACTCCCTCATCCTTATCTTTATCTGACCATGCCTTCGAAATAAACCCATGACTGGTGAAAGCCAGCTGCTTCACTCCAAGCCTTATTTGTCAGGAGTAAATCCTGTTTATTGCTGTTTTTGCAGATCACAAGTCTTTTTGTTCTCCTCCCCTTAAATATCACAAGATGTTATAATGAATGTTTTGGATTGAGTGTTGGAATTGAGTTTATGTCGATCACTTCTAATACATTTTTTTGTCTTTCTCTTCTTCCAGTTTGACAAATACACGCCTAAACTGGACAATCCGTTCATCAGACATCATTCAAATGTAAGTCAATGTAATTCATATCCCTCATTTGAATATGTAAAATGACGTTTGACTAGGACATCCTAATAATATTTTGGATTTCTTTAGCTTTTAGCATATTGCATTTGATTAAGTTTTTCTCCCTCCATTTTTTTCCCCTCAGTTCTTCCCTTCCTATCCCTCGACCATGCCAGGCATGCCCCCACTGCTCCCTCACTCAGGACCCTTCAGCTCACTGCAAGGAGCCTTTCAACCCAAGGTCAGCCTCATAGACCAAATTCTAATGCATGTGCTAAGAAAAAAAAACATACAATAGTTTACCTGTTTCGAATATGCAGGATATGATGCAATAGCATGCTACAAATGTGTGCCTTTACACCAAAAGCAAACACATGTCAAACTTTAAAATGTTGGGATGTAGGCTAAAAAAATGAGAAATTACTCGTTCTGGAGAGAGTGATTGCATTAGTAGTTTTTAGGGTCTAATTTCAGTGGAATTACTGACATGTATATGGTCAAAAGAGTCATGGATGAGAGTATTGTTATTGCTATATTATTTTGCAATTTCTCTGTACATTTTTGAACCAGTCAATGTCTAGTCCACATGTGTCAAATTGGCGGCCCGGGGGCCAAATCTGGCCCACCGCATCATTTTATGTGGCCAGGGAAAGTAAATCATGAGTGCCGACTTTCTATTTTAGGATCAAATTAAAATGAAGAGTATATATGTATATTAAATTTGCTGATTTCCCCCCTTTTAAATCAATAATTTTCGTTTTTTAATCATTTTTTCCGTGTTTTTAGTTCAAAAATCTTTTTGTAAAATCTAAAAATATGTTCAAAAAAAGCAAAAATAAACATATTTATTAGATCTATAAAAATATTATATATTCAGGGCTTTTAATCCAGTTCATTTAATCCATTAATTTAAAAAAATCTAAATAGTATATCTAAAATGTTGACGTTAATGTGGCCTGCGAACCAACCGGAGTTTGACACCCTTGGCCTACTCCAAATGAAAGAAAATTAAACAATTCGAGTCCTAAATTATATCATGACAGTCATTGACATTTTTTAACGCACCAAATGAATAAGAAATAGACGAAAAATAATCTTAAATCCCATGAATGTTGTCAAATTTGATGTTTGCTATTTGGCATTGTATCTGTTGTCAGCAACTTACTTTTCATGTCATTCTCTTTGATCAATTCAGAAAACATTTACCCAATAACCTTAATTGTAAAGCTACAGAATTGTTTTAATGGCTCTAGATTTGGTTCCAAATTTAACAGTTGTAGTCAGCATGAATCAGAATCTGAATCTTGACCTAATCCATGACAGGCAACAGCTGAGAACATTAGATAACATCTGTCTGTCTCTACTAGACAAGCATCCAAATGCTCTAGGGCTGATGAGGACAGAATGGAAGGCATAAGATATGGGAGGAGGGTGTGGTTATGTCTGGCAGATGCCCACAGGCTCTGACCTGGTGTAAGCACCAATCAAAGCTGGCCTAAATCCACTGGCTTTATTCCCATTGGGTTCTGTCATGGAGAGGCTCTTTTGTTAAAGGCCTCTCCAGATGGCTCACCAAACACTCCTTACGTAGAAATCCTCTGAGAAGTGTTCCGGGAGAGGCTTTTGGGGGGTGGAGTCTGTTGGTGAAAGTAGATGACTTGGGTTAACCTGCAGAAATTTGCCATCGGTGATTCATGGGTGGATTAATACGGCTCATCCGGGCACTCTGAGACATGGAGAGGAGATCAGAGAGATGAGGTAGCCTGGTGTGGGTGAGCGGATACAGCTTCATTGCACTTGTTGGTACCATCAGCGGCTTTTACCCAGCAGGGAGCTAAGGATTACAGAGCTAAAAGTGACACGGAGCGCAGAGTCGATGTGAAGGAGGAAAGTCTCCCACTGTTCAGAAAAGTAAGGTCCGCTTGGTGTAATGTTGGCAAAGTACCGCGCGATCAGGCGCAACTAAAAGACTTCGATTTTCCTCAAAAGCTCAGTGCGTCTTATATATTTCTTATTATTATCTGAAATTCACACCAGTACTACTACTGTGTGTTGTAATCCGGTGTGCCATATATATGAAAAATATTTTTAGATTCATTGAAGTGCGCCTTATGATGCGGAAATACGGTATCGTAGTATAACTGATTTGTTAGATTGTGAAAGACTTTGGTTGCTTATAATGTCTGAAAAAATACGACATATTGTCAAGAAAGTCTGTATGTCTATTTCTAGTGATCTAAACTTCAGAAAATATTTCAGTGTTGAATATTAATATTTACACATTAAAATTCCCCTTTTAATATCATAATATTGTGATACCTCTGTTTAAATAGGGAGAACTTTATCCACAATATTTTCCCCTCATTAGTACATTTCCTCAGTATCAGGTGGGGAAAATCAGGTGACTTGGACTTCCATGCAAAAATATGTGATGGGGATATCCCTACCAATCAATGGTCCCTTTAAGGACAAAACAATTCTCTGCATATGGTGAAAATGACTAATCTGTTTTTACTACCATTGTTCTCAGGCGTCCAATCCCATCGATGTAGCAGCACGTTCTGGAGCAGTACCTCATACACTTCTTCAGAAAGATCCGAGGGTAAGTATCATTTATCTTTAAAACTTATACTGCAAGGAATTTTATTCTGTAATAAACATTAAACTGGATAACACCGAGATACAGATATGACAATAATAAAAAAAATCATGAAGTATATTTTCTAGTACATTAGGATTGGGAAAAACATTGTCAATGAGTAATTGTTCTGAAGGGCTTTGACCACTTTAACACTGGTTACATTTTAAAACAAGGAAATAATAACAATAAGAAGACTTTAATTGTCTTTGCATTGAAATCTTGCACTGCTTGGACATTTTTTTCCATTCAAAATGAACTTAAACGCCATTAAATGTTGTAAACAGTACTTTTTTCACCACTTTGTAATACTTTGGTTGATAGATATTTTCTGCTTCTCCATACAGATAACTGACCCATTCAGGACAAATGTTCGAGTAAGTTACAGCTTTGTTTCTTTCTTCTTTATAATGGTTTCTGTCTCTGGCCAGGCCACAAAGTCAAAACATTCCACTGTAGTCGCAGACCAAGAAAAAAAAAGAAAAACACGTGGCTGCATTGAGGTCTCTTTGGATTAAAGTCAGGGTTAGCTTATGCTACTCAGTGCCTTGTTAAAAAAAACCCAAGACAAATTCCCACTTTGTAGTTTGGCCAGAAATTCTTAATACCAGCATCCATTTATAACATTTCCCTATAAAAGCCAGATGGCTAACATCAATTTTTGTCTAAATTTGTAGAAACCTGGCAAGTGGTGTGCAGTGCATGTCCAGATCGCATGGCAGATCTACCACCACCAGCAGAAAATGAAGGTGCGTGAGATGGAAAATGTTTTTGCTGTTACAAAAACTAGACGTCGTGATCACAAAACAGGATCAAACTACCCTCAAGACACCCATCATACATTTGGAAACTTTTCACTTTTGAATTATGATCCTCTCAAAAACTTTCAAGGGTGGAAACCACATCCAAATAAATCTTTATTTTCAAAATAAACAAGTAAAGATACATCTTCTCCATCCAAATGCCATACTAAGACTCACTTTGTCTTTTTATGCTGTATTTATAAGCAATAAAATGTTAAAGTAACTACAAAAATGAAGGATGCGTGGCTAATTTTTTCCACATAGCCACTTAAAGACCAGTAACTGAACTAGTTTGTTACCATTGAGACCTTGTGAAGCATACATACTTTTTACCATCACAAAACAAGATAAATCTGCGGCGACATTTCCACATTCAATTTCCCTAAACCACCTAATTGTCATATGCTGTTGCCTAGCAACCTTATTTTTCTTCTTCTTCTTGTTTGTGCCTTATTCAAATTATAGCAAATGCAGCTGGACCCCCACAAGCTAGACATGAATGGAAAACTGGACCTGTTCAGCAGGCCTCCAGTCCCAGGTGTTTTCCCAGGGTTCCCGTATCCTCATGACCTGGCACGACCTCTCTTCTCCTCATCTGGTCAGTTGGGTCTCTGAGTCAGGACTCAGATTATAGAGGAATAATATCATGTCACTTCATTTGAGTCATTATTACGAGACATGACTGACATTTACCATTTTGATTGGTTGTACTGCCTGAAAATTTAAGTATGGCGCATGAGGGCCATTACAGAGCTCACAACTCTGTGATTGGAAACTAATAATCTTAATGTTCTTTCCACTCTGATAGGCTCAGGCCATCCAGCTCCCTCCCCATATGGTCCCACGCCTCATCCCAGTGGTTTTCTGCCGCCTTCCCATTTGGCAGGTAAGCATAGGTCAATCAATGCATGTTAAATTCATGACATGATCTTTTCAATCACTCTCATTTCATTTCTACTCATTTATTAAGCAAATAGAACTCCATAATATAGTAACACAAACCCTTTACTGGTACTGGTAGCAGTGGTCTTGCTATAAGATGATGTCAATTGTGAGCATAGAGTATTATAATATGGCTGTTTAGCAATTCATTATACACCCTAAAATATGTCAGTGTGGATTTATGAAAAATGCAGAGCTAAAATACATTTATCTTCCCCCACTCTTAGTATACTAAATTGTTATTCGATTAAAAAGCATGACCACATAATACTGTTTTAAGCTTGCAAAGTCAAATGTATTAAATGAGTCATAGGAAATGATGATGACAAATATTTGTTTGGGTTCTTCTCATTCCCTTTAAACAAGATACTAAGGACACATTGAGAGATCCTAACATGATTTTGAAGAGTTTTAGTTTTAGTCCAACAAGTGACCCCCAACCGACTCATTTACTGGAGACTATAAATTAGTAAATAATTGTTTTCTGTGGTAACTGTAACAAAGCTTTACTGCCCTCCACTACCTTTTTGGTCCTTTGTTTTGTGCGGCCTTTTGTGTGTGAAAGAGTTTGGATTTGGAAAAGCTTGAATTACATTTGTCCACTAGAGCTCGTGGGAATAGTTAGCACGTCATCCTTATAAGTCTGAGATCGGAAGATCAATCCCTTGTAGGGTCTGACATCCCTGTCTGGAGTTTGCAGTTCTTCCCAGCCTGACAGGGTTTTCTCTGGGTACTCTGGTTTCATCCTAGATCCCAAAAACCATGCATGGCAGGCTAGTTGTACACTAAATTGTCTTGAGGAAAGATTGTGAACATGAATGGTTATTTGTTTTGTTGGCTGTGTGATTGCCTGGCAACCAATTCAGGGTCTTCCTCGACTATAGCCCATAGTTGGTTGACGCCTGAGCTAAGTGTGTTGCTATCCAGTGTGTGGTGCAAACATCCCATTTTTACTTTTCTACTTTGGTCCAGACAAGTGAACACACCCTATAACACCTGTTCCCTCCGCCTTTCTACTCATGAGTTCATTCCCAAGAACTCTTTTGCATAAAGTGTTGAGGTCCTTAATCCCAAGAGTGACAAGCCACTCCAGTTTGGAGGGGGTAGCCACTGCAGTATCCAAAGACATAGAGCTAGCTAGCTAAGGGGGCAGCGCTAAAGAAAACACAGCTCGCTTGTAAGAGAAAAGCAGAGTGGAACGGTGGTGGCGGTGGTGATCACTCGCCAGTACACC
The DNA here is from genome assembly GCF_051989575.1 of Stigmatopora nigra. NCBI lineage: Eukaryota > Metazoa > Chordata > Actinopteri > Syngnathiformes > Syngnathidae > Stigmatopora > Stigmatopora nigra. The sequence goes on along the minus strand of NC_135511.1, from coordinate 14,926,504 downwards.
CCACCCCATCCCCCTTTTTGCTAATCCCTGTTTGGCATTTTGCAGATCCTTTCAGTCGCTCCAGTTCCTTTGGCGGCCTCGGCAACCTTTCAAGCAGTGCCTTCGGAGGATTAGGCAACCCCTCGCTTGGTAAGCGCTGGCCCCCTCTGCTCATCCAATGCTCCCTGCTTCAATCTGGCCCCCAGGAAAGAAGCAGAGTAGGAAAGGCATTAGAACCATAGTCTATCAGTAGGAGAGGGACAATTTAAAGACACTTCACGCTAGTTTTCGTGTCAAAGAAGTCTTGGCCAGTGGAGGCTCAACACAACAGGGAAACACAACCACAGCAGACCTCCTCATTGCTGGCATTTCTTCCTCACACTGTGTTCCCAAGAGCTAGGCTTTATTTCGGAGATGACCCTGCCAATGGGTTCTCTGTTGGTGGCAATTCAAATATTCATTATTTGACAAGGCCCTTGGCATCATGGAGGGTTGCACATCCCTTCATTATTCCGTTTTTTTTAAACTGCCAAATCAGTCACCCCATTGAGAAAATGGATGTGATTGAAATAATTATGAATGAATTTTGAGTTGCTCTTATTTTGTTGCCTTCTGGAAATTCTGCAATGTTTACTCACAATAGAGCCAATGTCTGTCTCCGCCTTTCTTACAGGGGCTAACAGCATGTTTGGCCCAAAGGAGGGTCCCGGAGGATTGCCCCCATTTAACAACCCACAACACGATACCTGGAATAGGTTGCGAAGAACGCCACCATCTTTCCCCACCCCGCCACAGTGGCCAAAAACTGCAGATCCTGAGAGAAGCAGCTCCGCCAATAGTCATGAACGGGAAAGAGATAAAAGAGACTCGTCCATCGGAAAAGAGGAGAAAGATAAAGACCGGTGAGATTTCATTCGTTGACGTAATGATATACATAAGGGTAAGAAAAATGTAGTGGGTCAATTTTACTTCTATTTGTGTTTATTTATTTATTTTCCCCAAGATGGCGCCGTCACGCGGAAGCCAGTGGCAGTAGCTCTGTCCACTCTTATTTGTTTTATCGTGTTTTACAGCCCTTCTATCTTTTTTTAAATGACATTTTAATATTTCTTAATACATTCCTTTTTACTTTACTTTGTACTTGATACTTTTTACTTTAATGAGTGATGAGTATGTTAATACTTTAGTCCTTTTTTCTGTTTATGTTTCATATGTACTGTTAACGGATGCACTTTTTTATATGTATCGTATCTTGTGCTAACCCGGCCCATCTGTCAAATTTTTAAAGTCAATATGGCCCCCGGGCCGAAAAGTTTGCCCAACCCTGACCTAAAACTCTACCTATGTTCTTCTCAGAGATTCTGTCGAACGCAACCGCCACTCCAATCGGTCCTCTCCAGCCTCAGCGCCAGTCAGTTACCAGATCAGCAACTTAATTCGCTCCAACAGCCAAAACGCTGATGCGGCACGGCATCACGGTGGCAGCCTAGACCGTGTACGCGAAGCAGAAAAAGATCTCCTCGAACGCCACCGAGATCCATCCGCTCTAGTGGACGTCAAGGTGAAAGAAAGTCGCTCACCTGCCAAGGAGATGCTCGAAAGAAGATCCTCCGAAGACTCCGTTATACCATCCCAGCGTTCTCCCTCTCCATACTCCAAGGCAGCAATCAACGAACAGAGTATGAAGATGGTAGGCGGGCCTCCGCCTACACTCAAAGATAGCGAGAGAAAAGAACCTCCACCTGGAGAACAATTCCACAAGGTTAAAAATGACATGAAAATCAAAGAAGAGAGAAAGGAAGAACAAGAAGTTGTGGTGGTGAGTTCTGAACCAGCTCCAATGCCTCCAGCACAAGTACAGTCTGCTCTTATGGCCCACCCTGGAAATCCACACCACCACCACCCTCCTTTACCTCCACATCCTCATCTTCCCTCCCCACGTGGCAACGATATCCCAACACCGGGTTTGCACGGGGTCCCCATGGCACACTCGCTACCCCTCTCTATGAGTGCCATGCCCCAAATGGCAAGTTTAAACGTCCTCGACCGGGCTCGTATGGCACCCTTCATGGGAGTTAGCCCTCTAGCAGGAAGAGAACGACTACCCCACACTGCATTCCCATGGGATCCACTCCGTGAAGCCTACCGTAGCTTAGATCTACAAAGGCGTATGGACTTCCAACTGAGGGCCGATCAAGCACATCGCTTCCCCAGCGTGTACGAACAAGAACGAGCTTACCGCGAACGCGAGGCTCACGACTACTCTCACCACGAACACCTTTTAGAAGTCCGCAGGGAACACGAAAGGATGAGGCAACAGGCGGAGGAGCGAGAACGCCTCCACTTGCGAGAAGAACTGGATCGAGCAAGACTTCATCAACTTCACCAATCGCCAATGGAAGGTCACCTACCACACATGGCTCCGTTTATGCCCCATCTTGGTGGAATGCCCTACCCCAGGCTCAGCCCTTCCACGGGACACAATGGCCTCCTGAACAGAACGCCCCCTACTGCTGCACTAAGTGCCCCCCCGCCACTTGTGCCAGCCAGCAGTGCCAGGCCAGCCTCCCCTAGGAGGACTACGCCCCTTACAACCACCCAAGACCCTCGAGACTATTCCCCATCTCGTAAACCCAAAGAGGTTGAGGCACGGTAGCTTTGTCAAAACAAAACAAAACAAAAAACACAAGCTCCGCCCCCAGTCCCGCCCCCTTCTGAACCGAAATTGTCCTTTGAACAAAAAAATGCACTCCTCTTCCAAAGAGAAGAGCAAAATTCCCCAAGGGAAAGGGTATGATTGTACAGGATCCGGTTTAAGCACATGCCATGAATATTTTTGCGGACTAAAGGCAATGTGAGGAAAACACAATTGTGTGTTTGTTTATATCCACCTTGAATATTTGATAATTATTAATATATTAATCAAATAACTTTTTGCAGCTTTAAGTGAACAAAGCTGGTCACAAATGGTTTGTATATTTGCTATCCTTGTTCCGTGTATAGATATCATTTCTATGAATTTGATGTAATTTGTGCTTTAGTCACATCTTTTACAATATTTATCCCATCGATTGTGTTGTCATATTCGATATGACTGTAAAAACTGGATTTGGATTACCCCGTAATTTAACATCATGGTACCAGGATATCACGCAAAAAGTGGTAAATGTACATACATACGTATATAATCAATCTGTTTTGCTTCTGAGATATGCAGACAAATACTATAAGAAATGAGGTAAGGTCTTTGTTCAGTCTCTGTACAGCAAAAAGGATGTAAATAATCTGTTCAAATCACTCGGTTGCAAATTGACGGTGTACATTTTTAACCATTTCTAAAAAAAAATTGAAAACACAAAATAATAAGTCCAATTTTCTGAGGGGATTTTATTAAATATCGAGGTGACAGACAAGCCATGACAATAGGTGGAAAGTGACAGTCGATTTTGGAAGGGAGCCTTGAAGGATCATCTGCAATCTATGCAAAGCAGCAATGGCAGGAGGCACCCTTACACAATTTTCCAGGATGAAGTAAATCAATGACACTGAAAGGCTTGGTTTAAACTTTAAACCCATGATGATATTTACCAATGAATGAAAAGACTTCCACGTCATAAACTGGACCAGATACAGACTGAAAAGTGGGACACTTTAAAGTGGGCAGCAAAAAAAAAAGACATTCTCTGTCAAACTTGTGTTTATGTGCAGTTGTTTTTTCTTAGACTCTTGTATACAAAAGAAGTAGAATTTTAGGCGTGCAAAATACAAATGAACATTCATGGTTTAAAATGTACGGAATAAAGTTCGGACCTAATGTCATATTTTCATTCTTTCTGTTTATTTCGTAAAATACGCTACAAAAAATGTAATGATAACGATATTTCATCGTTTTTTGCCATTAATGGCTCACATTTCAGTTTACACAGTATTTGTTCATCTTCCATCAGTTTAAGTGCTTTGAAATCGAAACGGTAGCTTTCTGATCATTTGACCATAATTTGTAATATGTGAGATGTAGGCCTCTTGGAAAGGATCGATATGATTGGACCGTGACAATCTAGAAGGAGGGAGGGGACAAATAGGTCATTGATTTTATATAAAAGCAAGTTTTGAGTGTTTGTGTTTCAGGTAACCAGTATTGACGGGCAGCCCAGCAGCACATTGACCCGCAGTCTAGGCTCATTAAGAAAAACAATGCCTCCGAGGCAATCTATTGGAGGACGACAGCCTTCCCCTCTTCATGCACAACCCCTTCATCTGCCTTTCTAATGAGGCCCAAAGATTCCATGGAGTGTCTGCTAAGGAAGCCCCCAAGAGGCGCCTGTCTTTTTATTGACAAGACCTTAGCTACACTTGCCTCCTGTCCAGAGATGGCCAATTCATCCCGATAATGCCCCGACTACCGTATTTTCACGACTATAAGGCGCACCTTCAATGAATGATATATTTTAAAATGTTTTCCATACATAAGGCGCACCGGATTATAAGGTGCACTGTATTATAAGGCGCACTGTCTATTTTGGAGAAAATGTAAGGCTTTTAAGTGTGCCTTATAGTCGTGAAAATACGGTAATTGCTATTGACTTCCAGGTATGAAGCACTCACTACACAGTCACCTCTAGAGCCAGCCATTGTTGATGTTTTGAATTTTTTTTGTATAAAATTTGCAGTGGGGGAGGAGCTATATGATCGAAGATTTTGTAAACTAAGGTTGCATCTGCATATTTAACAGTATTGTTTCAGTTCAGGCGTTTGTGTTTTTTTTAATATCCGACAGTGGTGGTTTTTCCTTATTGGTTTTCTGTTTTTTTCCCATATATAAGGCGCACTGGATTATAAGGCACACAGTCTATTTTGGAGAAAATTTAAGACTTTTAAGTGCGCCTTATAGTCGTGAAAATACGGTACTCATCTCACTGCTGTGTGCCATGAGACCCAGTGATCCTATCCCGTGGTATCAGCACATAATGGTGGCGTGGGATCAAACTGAGGCCAGGTCATTAGGGGGTGTTATTGAAAATCCATGGCGCCTCTGTGTTCCACACACCTCAGCTGAGTTTTTTTTAAAGGCTTTGTGCCAGGATTGGCCCGGTGTATTGGGGAGACATAAATGACTATTGCTTTCAATTTAAGCTCCCAGGAATCGAGCCATGTATCGTTTAGATGGGTAGCATCTGTCAGCAGACAGCTTCACTTTACCGCTATGTGCTTCTGGTTCTAATCATCTAGTCAGAGACAGGCACTTAACCCCTATACTTGTTACTGCTTAGTGATTTTTTTTTTCCCCGTAACCATTATTTACCAGGCCAGCTTTGCTGGAGAAGAAGAAAAAAAAGACACCTTAGGCTGCCTCAATCACTGTTCTGTGCTCTATCCATTTTACAGTGTGAAACGGCCCCACTGGAGATGAAAAGCTCCATCAATTTTCACTCATTGTCTGGCGAGGTCAATTTATTTCAGCACACAGTCCATCATCAGAATCAGGAATCAATTCACACGTTGGCTCAGATGTCTAAAGCAGACGGGTTATTGCAGTACAGGGCAGCTGTTGCCTTTTTCCATGGCCATTTTTTTTCCTCGTATTTTTCTTATCTGCAGATGGAAGAATGTCACGGTTCATTTTCAAATAATTTTTAAGTGGATTTTTTTCCCCCAATAGCAATAATACATTTTTTGGAAGATTTAGCAGTAAATGGATTGGTATATAGTGTGTTTTCATATTTGACTTTGACACTCTATCGTCATTAACCTAGGGATGACACACTATTTGGCGAATTGTGGGTTTCAGTATCTTTCCCAGCCTATACAGGGTCATGGCCTTTTGCTAGCACCATGAAACCCTGACTATGCATGGTCATGAACTTTTGCCAGTCCAGTTAAACCCCGTGTATACTTGGCCATGCCCTTTTGGCAGCCCAGTGAAACCCTGACTATACATGGTCATACCCTTTTGCCAGTACCATGAAACCCTGGCTATACATGGTCATGAACATTTGCCAGCAGTATGGAAAATTTGAAAAAAAATGTCATTTTTTTTAACTTAATATTCCTATAAGCTCATTTGGAAGAATTGTTTTATTGTTCCACTGATGCTCTGCATTTAAGACCTCAACGCATTTGGTCTGGGATTGAATTTTCATGGTCTCAAATACCTTCAAAAAGCACAAAGCTCAGATTGAACTCACAACAGAACCGGCCTAAGAAGCTTTTATGGAGCACAATAGCAGTTATGTAATAATACAATACCAGGCTAATTAGTTGGGCAGTAAATGCATGGTCCAGGCCAAGCTCCTCGTAGATAAAAGCCTCCTGTACCGCTGTGTATTGGTTCTCAAACACCTTTCCATACATCTGTGCCAATAAATCGTTGTTTTGAACCACAGATTGCTAATAAGATCATTTTTGGATTATACCAGCCTTTTCTGGACTTGGTGATATGAGAAACTACCACTCAAGTTTAAGCCCATGTCATGGCAGAGATTTAAAATCCCTGATAAAAGCCATTCTTAAGGACTTAACAATATCACAACTGGAAAACCAAGGGAGGGAGCACCGAGTCAAGAGCCTTAGAAGCAGTTTCCTGTCACAACACTCTCCTTGATCCGACCACCTCAAAAGGCAAGCAGTGTACAGCAGCATTTTCTGCTTTTTAGACTTCATTGTCAAGGTAGAGGCAGCTGAAAGAAACCAGACCAGTCAGTAGTTTAAGGGCTGGTCTGGAAACAGCCATATGGTGTGAATTTTAAAGGCGGGTGAGTGGTGACAAAGTATTGCAACTCTTGTCTAATGTCTTTGCACCTCTGGATCCATGACAAATATGCTGGTGGTCTCACATCACCACTGTATTGGCTCATGGAGGACATTCTAAAAACTTTTAAGGAAAGAAATCATTGGCCTATTAGAAAACAGGGAGGGTCTAGAATACTTGGAGGTCCTTTTTTCTATAGACTGGAATTAAGTCATGAGTGTTTTCCAACTTTTGGTGTGTAACCTTACACTCTCCCACATTGGTAATGTACTGTAAAATACACAGAATATAGAATTGACAATTATCTCTCTTGGTGGCATGAAATAAATGTATCATGTTCAAGGGTGCTCTTAAATGGTTGGAGTCATTTTACAAAATGGAAAGCAAAGGCTTTAAATACATATGCCAGTTCAATTTTGGTTCAGGCTGCTAAGCAATGACATGTGTCAGAAAAATTTACTTTTATTTCAGGATTTATGGACTCTTGGAAAGCTTGATCACGGTCAAAACGTACCCAACTTCACCGAATTTAACCTTTACAAGTACCGTATTTTCACGACTATAAGGCGCACCGCATTATGAGGCACACCCTCAATGAATGACATTTTTTCCATATGTAAGGCACACTGTATTATAAGGCGCACTGTCTATTTTGGAGAAAATTTAAGACTTTTAAGTGGGCCTTATAGTGGTGAAAATATGGTAATTGCTATTGACTTCCAGGTATGAAGCACTCACTACACAGTCACCTCCAGAGCCAGCCATTGTTGATGTTTGGGATTTTTTTGTAGAAAATCTTGCAGTGGGGGAGTAGCTATATGATGGAAGATGTTGTAAACTAAGATGGCATCTGCATATTTAACAGTATTGTTTCAGTTCATGTGTTTGTGTTTTTTTAATATTCAAAAGTGGTGGTTTTTCGTTTTTGGTTATCTGTTTTTTCCATATATAAGGCGCACTGTCTATTTTGGAGAAAATGTAAGACTTTTAACTGCGCCTTATAGTCGTGAAAATACGGTACAATTATAATGTGAAATTCTATCATATTTGTAGGACTCATTACAGCTCTCAATTGTGTGGCTTTTAGTTAAATTCTTATCATCCTGTTTGTAAACATAGACTTGAAAATACCAACGGTAGCTATAATGAGATGGTAAAGGTCAGGAGGCTCATGACTGGCTACTCGGCATGCCATTCCGGGCTTGGTTGGACTGGCTCCCAAGATCCTTTGGAAACGTGTCTGACAACGGACGTGTTTTGAAAGGCTTATCTCCTATCGGAGCTACGTTCCATGTGCTGAGATAACAATCCCCATCTTATCTTGTTGTGTTTGTTAATGTCACAGCTTTAGGGGCTTGTTCTTTCACTCGCAATGGCAGCTTGCGAAGCGGTTTGTTTGCAGATTAGTCCAAACCAGCCTCGGGAGAGCTTGAATTTGTTCAAAATTCCTGGCTGGATCTTTTGTTCGAGTTGTACACGTTGGTGAATTGCGTACTTCCCAAAAAAAAAAGTATTATCACACGCTAGTTGGTATGCAATGTTTCCCCAGTTCTTAAAATTTGACAATCCTGCAACCACAAGCCAAAACAATAACATGTTTAAAAAAAAACAACCGAGGGAAACTATGTTTTTGGAGTGGCACTGTTTATTTGTTGCTATTTAACACAGGATTTTAATCAGTGTTTCATTCCGGAAACGTTTTATTCCAACTAATCAAATCACACACACATCCTGGCAGGAACCAGTAGTTAGCATGTCCATATTTGTGATTGTTCCCTTCGCGACACGTAAAACCAGGCAGAATTCCATAGACTTGAGCCATCTGGCTATCTAGCACAACCCTTGGCTACACAGTGGCTCTTTAAGCGATTGAATAGGGTTGTTGAAGGCCAGCTATTTAACACATCAGAACAACAAGTACTGCTATCAAGCTGGCTCTTCTCAGGGCTCGTTTTCTAAGCCGACCAAGAATGTTTCTTATCTCCTTCCTTCTGTTTGTTGGTAAAAGCCGCAAGGCACATGTGCTATTTTCCATACATACAATATTTTGCTGTTTTATTTTTGTTTCCAAAGGTGCCTAAAGGCTGTTTATACAACGTTATATGTACTGGGAACTGATTGCAAAACTCTTTCCAAACAATTGGCGTCTTAGAGCTGAGAAATATAAAGTTGAAAATGACACTGTTATTTTTTCCGTGAGTAAGCCTTTAAAATTGTAGTCTTTCAAAACTGAAGTATATTCTGCTTTTGAGCTGTTTTATGGAAAACTGAGTTTTCTTGTATTGTTTAAAAATTAGATATGATTCCCTCTGGAGGCACTTTGTGTATTTCAATCTTTTTTTCTTGATTTAAGACTTCGGATTTTGGATGGGAAATTTGTTTTTGAACATAATTTTGCAAGCAGACGCATTAAGAGCATTCTGTGAGATTTGAACCCACCTTTTTTAAAGAAATTTTAACAATGTTTTTTAGATACTATTATGTCAGCTCCTAAATGCATATTGTCGCCAAAATTTCCACAACATAAATAATACTAAAAGTCCATTTTTAAAGGGTTTACCAACAAAACATAGACACACAACAAATAGCCCTTTTAAGTCAAACTGCTCCAACCGCATTAAGAGAAACCGTTTTGATACTATTAACATCTGAAATAAAAATGTTTTAATTATTATCAAAATGTTCCCCATGAAGGAAGAGAATAATTAAACAATATCCTTCCTTATTAAAGAACCAACTTCATTTAAATAGCATTAAAAAAAGCAACCCTTCCCCAACACCATCCCCCTGTGTACCAACCAAACGTTTTACCGATAAAAATAAAACCTCCGTGTTCTCAAGATCATTAAATCCTACACTCACCTGATTTTATTCCTATTCATTCCTCTATTCTTCTTCCATTATTGTTACTTCGGGTGAAACAGGCCAGATAATACCCATTCAATCAGTAGCTGCATAACCTGTTCAATCCCCATCTCTGATTCTTTGTTGTATGATATCAAGTAGGAGTGCAGAGTAATTATAATTCCGAGGGTATTAGGAATTCAAAAATCACAATAAAAGGTAATTTTATTTGCTTGTAATCTCTCCCAGCCAGGCTAATCGGCATTTTCAAAGGAAGGGAAACTCAGGGGGGGTTTCAACAACCCTTGTATAAATTGAATGGCTTCTCTGCTCTCTTGCACTGACGTGTTCTTTTGTCTTTGACATGCAGGCAAAGAGCTTGACAATCTGGGAAGACGTGGGAGATTTGCCAGCCTATGATCTCCGAGCTTCTATGACAAATGAACACCTTTGGCAGAAATGTTGATGCTGGAAAGGAATTCTGATGAGAATGCTGATCTGTTGGGCCATGAAATCAGGTCAGAGAACCAAGGTGAAAATAATTATAAGAATATTATTGACTAGGGGACTTCTGGTCATTTGTACTTTTTTGAATTATGTGGCAAGGATGTCTTTTGCTTCTGGTAAATCTGACCATGAACCCATGATAAATTGAGATCATTTTTTGAGGGGTTTGTTTGTTGGCTGTTCATTCCAAGTGTCAACATTCAGTTTTTTCTGTATGATATGTCAAAACAGTAAGATGTAATCAACCCTGAGCAGATAATATTGTATGGATATTGACTCTGGCCTGTTATAGAAGATTTAAACCAGATTACAGTAATCCCTCGATTATCGCGGTTAATGTAGACCAGACATAGCCGCGATAAACAAAAAAACAGTATGTTCACCTCTATTTAAATAATATATATATGTTTACTTCAGTGCTGAGTTCTAGTTCAAGTGGAGGATGGGGGAGTCTTGTGACCGGACGTTTGGTCGCCAGTCTTTTGGTCGCCGATCTTTTTGGTCGCCGGTTAAATGTACTTAGATATTAAACTCTCTCTCTCTTAGATATTAAACTCTCTCTCTCTCTCATGAATATAATTTTCAGAGGTGGCTTCAACAGTAAACTCTGTGTCACCATTTGACCGGCGAACAAACTACTGGGGACCAAAAGAGACTAAAAGACCGGCGACCAAATGTCCGAGCACCGGGAGTGGCTTCCCGTTTGCGAGTTTCAGCATGGATTTTTTAGATTTTTATGAATTTACAAAAAAAATGTAATTAACAAAAGAAAAATTCCTCCAGAAAATAAAACACGAAGTAGTGAAAGCCGCAATAGTTGAAGCCGTGATTATCAAGGGATTACTGTCCACACACAAAAGCAACAATATCTTCTAATCATCCAGTGTAATGGAAGAACAAGCACTACCCCTTGTGGAACACTTGGCCCAATGCAGTGTGGGTAAATGGCACCACCAGATGCTTCTGGGCCCCTCCTGATAAGTTAACCTTGTGATAACAAGCTAATGCCTGATTAATGTTGCAGTAATTAGACACAGCTTTTCACAGTCAGTTAAGAAGACACCCTTCAGCAATTAGCCCGAACTCGAAAAAGATCATTCCGGAAAAGCTCAGCGGAATGATTTTCCTTGCCTTGCCTGCCTTTTTCCACTCTGTGACATTAAGGTTTATTTTCTCATTATTTCATCTAATTACCTATTTGATGTTCTTTTCAGCTGCCGTTCGCAATCTTTGATCCAATTAGGAAATGCTGATTGACAGCTAGGGTAAGGGAATTGAGAATTGCCATTCAATTTGCAGTGGTGACCTTATCAGAGGATGTAGAATGGTGTTACTACTCAGAACTGAATACCATGTGGAAATATAATCATTTCCCTAAAGAATACATTCTGTATAAATGGCACAGCTTTGTGGAAATATGTGAAAAAGCACAACATGTGACATTAAGAACAAGAAAGACCCTTTTTCTGACCCCCAAAGACACAGTCAATAAAGCAAACTACCTTAACTTATCAAGCACCTTTCATAAAACAGGTGTAAAAATGCACTTTACAGGTGTGTTCAAATTCACGCATGTGTTCATGCATCAATGGGATGCCACGTAAGGACCCACTGGGAAAAACTGGTTGAGTATTTTGCACAAATGCATCACAACAATTTTCTCTTTTGTCAATACATCTGGAAGACAATTTTATAATATTAATGCAGAAAGATATATTAATAAGATTAAAGTTCAGTGGATTTCTTTTTTATTTTTATTAATTTATTTTTAATACAACACATTATTTACATGAATAAGATTAAAAGTACCTTGGATGTCTTTTTTATTTTTATTTATTTATTTTTAATAAAACATTATTTACATGAATGAGAATAAAAGTACAGTGGATTTCTTTTTTCTTTTTGTTTATTTATTTATTTTTAATAAAAACATTATCTACATGAATAAGATAAACAGTACAGTATAAGTCTTTTTTAAATGTATTTATTCATTTATTTATGTATTTATTTTTAATAAAGCACTATTTGTGTGCGCTCCGTCGTAATTGGACTACAAATCCCAAGTCGCATTCTTTTTGGCTGATAACAAACTCGAATGTCAACACAGAGCTTGCCGGAAAGTGCAGCTCGTTCCTGGTTGGAACATGACAAGTTGAAATTCTCGGCAGAACGTTTGGCAACAAAACCCTCATTTTTTCACGGTACAGTAACATCATGAGAATATTAAAGTAAAATATGTTTGGATCTGAACGAGATCTAGGTTTCTAAATAGCTGCTAACGTTAGCAAATGCCGTCGTTTTCTCATGTGAACGGAGTTTTTGGCGTGGAAGTTTTGTATTCATTGCTGCGTTTGCGATCAAAATGCTAACTTTTATTAATATTTGGGCTAACTAAGCTGTCATTTTTTTGGGTTAACAATTGACGTATAGTAACGTTATTGGAAGTTTACATTTTTTGTAGATGGTATTTAAAGGATCTCGTTGAAAATGTGAATTTTGCTCTTGTGATAATACACTGATTTGATTTTGTCTTGTGATAATAAAGTGATGTGATTTTGTCTTTTGATATTTTCCAGTGATGTGATTTGATCTGCAACAAGATACATATTTAGATCCAAATTTTGGGAGATGGAGAATCACAGAAGAAGGGGTACGCCATGGGGAAAACTGGTCAAAGTGAATTCCAATGAAACTGGAGTGTTACTTTTCAAAAGGGAATGCATCATTGGCCGAAAAAAAGGTAAAAAATCACTGCTTTCTACATTGAAAAGATCATATTTTCTGTAAATATAATTTTACGTTATTTGGCATTTAAGTGTGTCAACTTGTTACCAAAGGACAAGCAGATTCTGTGTGAAGGAGACGCCACTGTCTAGGTTTAACCCCCCTACCCTCATTTTAAAGCATAAAGCCTTTAGCTCTTTTGTGATGATAACAAAAGGCCTCCAGTGAGAACGTGTGTGCAGAATTTTAAGTAGGTATTTTATGTATGGGCCTGGATTTCATTGCCTTATTGTGAGTTGGATAGATTGTGGGGTCTACACTTTTTGGAATGCAAAATGTCTAGCCATCATTAGAGAGACTAGACATGTGATTTTTGCATCCCAGCAGTGTGGTTGACTCTTAATCTGAGGTTGAACAGCCACTAAAACATAACAATATTTGCTGTTAACGTATATTCCAGGTGTCAAAGTGGCGGCCCGGGGGCCAGATTTGGCCCGCCGCATCATTTTTTTGTGGCCCGGGGAAGTCAATCATGAGTGCCGACTTTCTGTGTTATGATCAAATTAAAATGAAGAGTAGCTATGTATATAACATTTCCTGATTTTCCCCATTTAAATCAATAATTGTAATTTTTTAATGATTTTTTTTGTTTTTAGTTCAAAAATCCTTTTGTAAAATCTAAAAATATATTTAAAAAAGCTAAAATAAACATTGTTTTAGATTTTAAAAAAAACGGAATAGTCAGGGCTTTTAATTCAGTTCTTTTAATTCATTTATTTAAAAAAATATCTAAATATTATATTTAAAATGGTCCGACCCACGTGAAATCAAGTTGACGTTAAAGCGGCCCTAGAACCAACCCGAGTCTGACACCCTTGGTTTATTGTGTTTGTGTTGTATTGTTGACAGGCTGTGATTTGGCATTTCCTGCCAATAAAAAGATCTCAGCGAAACACTGCAAGATTGTTCATGATGAAAACTCAGGGCAGGTGTGGCTTGAAGACATGAGGTATGATTCCTAACACTCCTATTATAATCCCAAAATAACACATGTATTTATTACTAACAAATGATTGTTATGTTCTTCTAGCACCAATGGTACAGTGATCAACATGTCCAAATTGGTTAAAAAACAAACTCACATCCTTCAAAATGGTGACGTCATCTACTTTGTGTACCGGAAAAGTCAGCCTGAGAAAAGTAAGTTCATGATTGTTTTTAGGGTGTGACGTTAATTCTGGTCCGACAGGCAAAATTAAAATACTTCAGAAACAATTAACCCAAAAGTATTTTTGTATTTACAAGAAGCCAAAAACTGACAATGTTTTTTTTTTTTTTTTTGCAGATATTGCTTATCTTTACCACGCACTCACAACTGAGGAAACATTTTTGGAAGACCACCAAAGTAAGTATTCAAAACTCCTGGTCTAAAATGATGTAATATTTCATTACATTCCCTTATAGTACTACTCTGGGAATAACCGTCTATCTGTATGAAACTTTGTACTTACCAGGCCACAGTCCTGATACCCTTACATCCTCTGATATGACACTATCTGTGGAGCCTGTCATGCTGACAAAAGCTCCACGGGATCTTAATGAAGAGGAACCTCAGCCTTCCACCTCAACTTCCCACCTCTGTTTTCAGCTTCCTTTAACAGCAGGGACAAATAGAGCAGGTTTTCACTCAGGTGTGTTGTTTTGGTGTTTTACAAATACACTGCTAAAGATAGTTTGCAGTATATTCAGGCACGTTTGCTTGGGTTTTTTTTATGTCTTTGCTTTTAGCACTGGCATTGATTAGTTTAGTTTTGGTGTTTTTGCCTGTTTATTTAACACTATTTGTCACTTAAAAATATTTTATTGTGATCTGGGCTTTTTATACTAAGATAACAATAAGGTATGGTTTAAGTATAAACCTTAAGAAGAATTTCCACTTGAATCTTTTTGGTAAATTTAAATGGAGAATGCCATCTAATCTGATTTGATGTAGATTTCACTTGACATAACTGTGATAATAACCAGTGGTTATTCGAGTCAGGGTAAAAACTATGTAATGTAAAATCAAGCTAAATATAGAAGATACCAAATGTAATTAACACAACTCTATAGGTATAAAGTGGCTAAGCTGGGGAGTTTGTTTCTTAGATCTATTATCAAAAGTTTTCAAATGACATGACATGACGATGGGCTTTTTGAAATGATTAAAAGTAGCTTAACTGTGTCTTTTGTCACCTTAACAGGTTGCAAATCTCAAGATGTGGACCAAGAATGTGAGGAAGCACTTCATTCAGAGCCAGAATGCAAAAAGAGAAAAACAGGTGTGTTAGTATTTTGACCAACTGACCTCATACATATTTGTATGCTTACAAGAAATTCCCCCAAAAAATCTGATCTTTTTTTTACCTCTATGCCAAGAAAAAGCCATTAATACTATTCCTCTCTCATGATCAGTCAATACAAGCTTTCTGTTATAACTTTATTATAATTCCCACATTTGTCCAATAGAGGTCATTCCACCAACCTCTGGATCATCAGGAAATCTTTTGGGTCAAACATCGCCAGTAAAGACCAAGACAGATAAGATGGAGGAATCTCTGACATGTAGCATCTGCCAGGAACTATTATATGACTGCGTCAGGTGAAATTCCAATTCAATTGATATTTCTCATTGTGTGTTTGTGTCAATGACAATGTCATTCATGGTTTCTTCTACTGTTAGCTTGCAACCCTGCATGCATACTTTCTGTGCTGCCTGTTACTCTGGCTGGATGGACATTTCGTCTAATTGTCCAACGTGCCGTGCCTTTGCGGAAAGGATTCATAAAAACTACTTCATCAACAACCTGGTGGAGGCCTACCTCATTGAGCATCCAGGTTAGCATAAATTACTACAAATAGGGGTGTATTTTCAGTTGTTTTCATTGTTTGACCATACAGTATTTTTTTAGCAAAAAAACGGGGGTAATACTATGGAAATATTTTTCACAGTATTCCCTCGTTTTACGCGTTTTTCATTTTTCGCGTTTTTGCGGACATGGTGTATTTTGTAGAATGGAGGAAAAAAAAGTGTGGTCATCTGTCTTGCAGAAAAGTCTCGTAGTGAGGAAGACATGAAAAGCATGGACAGCCGCAACAAAATCAAGCAGGACATTTTGGAGCACTTTTCTGATGAGGAGTGCAGCTCAGATAATCTTTATGAGATCTCTGACAATGACAGTGACTCTTCTGTCTTCAGGTATGGATTTTCCTGGGAAAAAAAAAATCTGCACTGATTTTAAGTGAAACTAACCCGATAGCACAGAAAGGAAAAATCTTGGTCCTCGAAGGGCACCTCTACAGTCTTGTTTTTCCATATCTACCTCTTCAAACTCACCTGAATCAAATGATCAACTCCTCCGCAATCTCTCCAGGAACCTGAAAACAATCCTGGCCATTTAATTCAGGTGTGGTGGAGAAGGGAGATACGGAAAACACTGTGACCGGACATTTGGTCGACGGACACTTGGTCCCCGAACGTTTCGTCGAACGGATGTTTGGTCGCCGTATCAGCTCGCTCTCAAAATTATAATCACAAATGAGAGTTAACTGTTGAAAGTGATCAACCAGGTAATCTCTCACTCTCAAAATTATAATCATGAGAGGGAGAGAACTGTCCGTCGGCCAAACGTCTTGTTTGACCAAACGTCCATTCGACCAAACGTCCGGAAAACACCAGACGGGAGTAGGTGACCCCTGCCTTAGATAAGGAAAAAGTCATCAACATTGTTTTTTTTTTAATCTGAGATAAATATTAGGAAACACTACTAGAGAAAACCTTTTTTTTTTCCAGTGTGCCTCTATTCATGTGCCGACAATGCCCAGGCTACAACAACGAGATCAACCAGATGCCGTTTCCCACTGCCTCGAGTTATCGGTTTCCCTGCATGCCACCTTCGATGCCTCCTCCTCCTCCTCCTCCTCCTCCAAACATATCTTCAGATGAAGTCTCTGCCACTGATGGAGAGTCCTCAGTGTCGCCTGGAAACCCGGCAGGTATGAGTCGATGGAAGATAATCTCACATGTCTGTTTGATATTTCAAACAACAGATATAGATCTTGGTCTACCTTTTTTCTTCTATTGTAACCGGTCAACTATTTGTCTGCAGGTCCTCTGGAGTACCGCTGTCAACCTCAGGGCGATCATCTTATTTGTAACTGCTGCCTAGAGGCAATGCCAGATCGACGGCCTGAGTTGAATAGCCACCAGCAATGTAAGTACTTGTAGTGTGCCACTACCATTTATCGTCTGCACTTATTTTACCATTAAAGGCACTTCATGAAAAGTGTTTGAATACATGTTTGCTATGGGCCTTTCAAAATAAGTGTGGTAAGTCATTTTAGTGCCTTTTTTTCTGTGTGGATTTCATTGCTGTTTGTTTTCAGGTGCTCAATGCCAACGTCCTTTCTGTCACATCTACTGGGGTTGCCGCAGGATTGGCTGTCAAGGCTGCCTGGCTCAATTCAGTGGTAGGCATCTGATTTTGTGAACCATGATTGATAGAAAACTAGAAAACTGATCTTACAAACCTGTATGAACAGTTAAAAGTTTGTATTTCACGATTTTGCAGAGCTTAATCTGACTGAAAAATGTCTGGATGGTGTGCTGAACAACAATCACTATGAGTCAGAGATTCTAAAGGTAACATTTACTTGTAGTTATAGTTTCAGAATTTTGTCTGTATATTATTTATCTCTTATAGTTTTTATTTGAGATTTTTCCTAGAAGTTACTTTTCTTCTCTTATGTATCATATTATGGAAATTAGTGATTTTAAAGTTCATGTAGTTGGCAATATCGGGTATATGGAGTAAAATACAAGCCATTACTGCATCATTTAAATGAACTTTATTCTTTTTTTCAGAACTACTTGACTTCTAGAGGCAAAACATGGAAGGACTTACTTAAAGAGGCCTTACATGATTTGGAAGAAGGGAAATATTGCCTTTCAGGTGAGTTTTTCAATCAGTATTTGTAATGTCATCCTGCAAGGAAAGTAATCTGATTTTCCCCCATTTCCCCAGATCGGCATAATTCTGTTTCTGCAAATACAATCATTTGTGTGTGCTGCGGCCTTATGGTTTTCAAGGAGCTGGCGTACAAGTACAGACAGAATATTCCTACGTCTGAACTACCAGGTAAGATTGTTTTATTTTTCAGTTCCAACACATTTTGATTGAAACACTGCTGAAATTAGATGTTTTGATACCCTTTAATACAACACAATGTTCACAGTTAGCAAGGTTTGGGCAGTACTTTAATATTTTAGAGTTTTGCATATTATTTGAGTACTTTTATTTTTAGTCAAGGCAACTGAATGTGATTTTTACCCCCGCAGCTGCCGTATTATCTCGTCCCGACTGCTACTGGGGTCTTAACTGTCGTACACAAATAAAAGCCCATCATGCAAGGTAAGCCCGAAACACCTTTTTGGATTGTTTGATTGGGTCGTCTCACACAATGTGCTTAGTGTAACTATTAAAATTTAATGTAAAAAAGTACTATTTCTCTATATACATCTGTTTATAAAATAACAAGGCCTGAATTCCTAATTTTAATTAACACTTTCACCCGGTAGTCTTCTATTCCTGCTTTTTGCCCTGTTTACCACTAGATGGGGAGCTTGTGTTAATAAGGGACTCTAACCCCTCAATTGGACATGATAGGACATGACTGGACATGCCTGGACACATTACTCCCCAATGATTACATAGTGTGGTTAAATTATTATTATTATTATTTTTTTTTTTTTTAAATAGTCCGGTTGAATTTTTTTTTTTTTTTGATATGTTGATATCAGGAATTTCAACCACATATGTGAGCAGACCCGCTTCAAAAGCTGAGCTGTGTTCCTGTTCAGAAAGCAGACAAAAGGAGGGAAAAACACCAAATATGGTAGCTTTCCACCTGATGATGCTGTCCCATATTATGGATGCAAAAAAATAATTAGAACTTTTACCTAGCATGGATTTCCACTTCTCAGTAGGTGTTACATTGGTTGATTGTTCTCATTAACAAGCTAACAGGTTTGCTTAGATTATGGGCAGGTGGGTGTTCCTTTAGGGTATTGTTTAGAATTTAACAAGGTTAACATATACGATAACATAGATATGCTGTTCATACAATGATGTCATTGTGTTGGAATAATTTTCAAACATTACTGGAATTCTGGAATGGGAAATAACTTTTTATTTGTCTTTGTTCCCATTACATATTGTAAAAAAAAAAAAAGGCTAATGAAAGGTGGCATAGGAAAGTTAAGAAAACTAGAAAGTGTGAAAAGGAACTTAGTGTCGCTAAAAGAGCCTGGTTAGGTTTTAAGAATATGTTATGACTGTTATATAGTTTAATCCATATGTATGTTACAGTAATAACGGGTTGCTCTAGTAAAAGGGATACTATATAGATTTTATTGATAGATTTTAGATTCTATACAATTTGGGCAACACAAAAAAATCACCCTATCGCCAAATTCTCAAAATTGGATTATTTGGAAAGGATTTTATTGGAGGGAGAGTAAAGCCCACTTTTTCAGAACTTAAACTTGGAATATTTTGCAATATATTCTATTTACTAGACATAACAGACATTGTAGTTGTTATTATGAAGGGTTGTATTGCAGGAAAAGTTGCATGATTGCTATTAGAATTTTTCTTCAGCCATTTCTCACCATAGGTGAGTTTGAAATGTTTAGTCAGTTTCAATGTGCATGCCTCTCAAGACACACATACGTTAGTGTGTATAAAACTCCGGTTGAAAATGAAGATAAGTTAAAGGAAAGTTGTTAAATTTTAGCTGGCATCCAGTGAATTGTGTATGGACACTTCACTTGTATTGAGTTTGTTTATATTTTAGTTAGAATTTGTTTTGTGTGTTCTTCATGTTCAAGTTTGACAACATTTGCACAGTTATTTAATCAACCCTGAGGCTAAATTCTCAGCCATTTAAACCACATTTTGCAGTTTTATGGCAGTCATAAACAAATATTAGGACAATTGACTTATTGATCTTTATTATTTTTTTCTATTTAGTGTTATTGACAATGTTAACACACATGATTTGCCATGCAATTTCATTTTGAAGGCATTTTCTATCTAACCCTCCACCAAAGGGTTTATTTGGTCACGGTGTGAAGGTTAGGTTTTGTTTATTTAACCTCCTCTTTAGTCATGGTATATACAGTCATTTTAGCATTCCATAGCAGCTCAGACCCCTCTACAAAAGTCCATTCGATCCCCTGACAGAAAGGCTGAGTTTTAATTATTCCCTACCGAGGTCTGGCCACTCTTAAGCCAATAGCATTACCATGCCGCTCCAATCAGGAATTGGTATTAAAGAGGCTTTTCCAGGAGTACTTTGCATTTGTCCCCAAGATGGGAGGTTTATTGTATACTAACGCAAATGTTTACACATAGTAGAAAGTTTATGACTAAGACATATTGTTGGGTGTACAAACTCTTAGCAGACCCGAGACTGTTATAATCCCATTGGGAAAAAAAAAACTTAGTGATATCAATAAGCGAAAAATTGGTATCTGAGCCACAAATCCCTAAAATAAAAGTGCACAGTTGTTTAGCATATTTCCCCATCTTTTATTGGTATTTGGATTTTTTTTTTCTACCTAGTTTGGATTTGTCATTTTATCAGAATTAAAAAATCGTAACTGTCTTAAGACTGATTTTCCTGTTATTTATATTTGAAGTATTTTGTGATCTTTAGGCGTTGAACTAAATGGAGATTCAAGCATTTAAGTACACTTTGTGAGAATGACAACCTTTATTAAAACATCACATAAATTCATGTCAACTCATTTTATAAATAATACCGTGCTATCTATTTACTTCATACTAGATTTATCTGTTGATGTACATCAGTATAGTTTACAATATTTTGAGTTCCCTTTTATTATCCAGTAAAGTATACACACTGTCCAAGCCATAAATGTAATAGGAAATGTAGGAGTGAAGAAACCATGTCTGACAATTGGTTGGTAATATAAAATGTACACAGAATTGCAGTTATTGAAAGCTATTGAAGTGCAATATTTTAATAATCCTTCCCCAAAATGATCCACAAATCTGGTTTCAAAAAGTTCTCCTGGTTTCCATGTACACTTTGTCCGAAGCGTATTTTTTTATATACATATATATACATATTAAGACCTCAGCATACAAAATACAGAACAAGCAGCCTCCCCAATGAGAATAATATATTCCAGAACATAGCAATCAATTTGTAAAAGTTCATTTTTCTTCTGTCATAGTTGGTAATGTGGCTCTCAGAATAGTTCAAGGCATGCTTCATTGGTCCACTAATTGTTTTAGAATCTTCCTGGTCATTGGTTGGTCACACTGCACAAGCCAGTTGGCTGGCTGTATGGTAACTGGCAGTCTTTGATAGAGTTTGACTCACTCACGGTAATGGTTGTACTCGAAGGGAATGGACAAACCCCAACTAACGCCTGGCTGCCCGGAGACCACTCCAATCTAACCTTGTGATTCTGTGGGCTGGTGGCAGCTGGTTTTTTGCCATCCAAAGTGCCCAGAACCTGTCCATTCTTAATAGCGGTGACGGTACTTTGGCCAAGGTGTTCAGCCGAAACGAGAGGCTGTCGATCTTCTTCCTCAGAGATGGCAAACACGGGTACATTCATGTGATCTTCTTCACCAGGGAAATCCAGCCTATTGGTCACTTGGTTACTTTCATAATCACATTGGGAAGATGGAATGGAGTTAGGCGCTGTTTGGGAGCTCTGGGCACGATGGAACCCGGTGGTTTTCGTTGGGTCTGACGTCCCAGAGAGTAGACCAAAGCAAGGCCCGGTGAAGCGGAAACGCCGCAGGTTGCTGGTTGAGTTTAGGTGTCTTTGCCTCTGAGCTGGCTGAGCGAGTGGATAGGAAGCGTTGCTGATTGGTGAGTCGGAAATGGTGCTGGTGTCAAACTTGTCCGCCAGGTGGACGTCTGAGAAGACTTTCCTTTTGTCAGA
Organism: Stigmatopora nigra; assembly: GCF_051989575.1. NCBI lineage: Eukaryota > Metazoa > Chordata > Actinopteri > Syngnathiformes > Syngnathidae > Stigmatopora > Stigmatopora nigra. The sequence continues at coordinate 14,904,677 of NC_135511.1, read as the reverse complement.
CAGCAAATTGGCCGGTGCCTTAAATGACAATAGATTGTTTTGATCAACACATACTTACTTTCTACTTTGGTATTCAGAAGGTAAATGTATAATCTCTTGGTTTGGGTCTTGAATGAATATATTTGAGGTTAGTGTGAGGAAATGATAAGAATGGTTTTGATACTGACGCTGTCTACAAGTTTGGTGAAAGGACTGGTGGAGTTCCAGCTGCACCACTTCTTATGGAGTTGTGGCAGTGGAGGCAGGAATTCCTGGAAGGTGCGGACACTCCATGCTCTCGGTCTGACACAGCCGCCACTTCCATCGGTGGTGGGACCAGACCGAGGCTGGGTAGAGTCTGATGACGCCCAGTCAGCAACGGGATCGGGGCCGGTGTCACTGTGCCTCAGGAACCGTTCCCTTTGCTGAGGAGTGAGAAAGCAAATGACACGTGAACATTCTGAAAATGCCACTCAGCGACGTGCTGATGGATTAAATGCATAATACCTTTTAGGAAATGTGCAAACCACGGCCCGCGGGCCATTTAAGTCCGTTAGGCTTTTTAATCCGGCCCGTCGACGTTGTCCAAAATGTTATTTTTTTTGTTTTTTCCCAAGATGGCGCCGTCACGCGTAAGTAGTGACAGTAGCTGTGTCCACTCTTATGTGTTTTTCGTGTTTTAATGCCCTCTATCTATTTATAAATTACATTTTAATATTTCTTAATACATTCCTTTTTACTCTACTTTGTACTTTATACTTTTAACTTTAACGAGTTTGTTAATACTTTAGTCTTTTTATTCTATTTATGTTACATGTGTACTGTTAACAGATGCCCTTTTTTATATGTATCCTATCTTGTGCTGACCTGGCCCATCTGTCAAATTTTTAAAGTCAATGCGGCCCCCGGGCTGAAAAGTTTGTCCACCCCTGTCTTAGAACCTACTTTTGCCAAAGGACTAAAATTGAGTTCTTCAAAAGCTCTGTTGCTCTTTTGAACTTGAACTGGCACGCAAGCTAAAATATAAACTAATTATGATTGAGATAACCAGCGTACATAAATAGCGCAAATATTGGTGGTGGCATTGTGCACCAACCCTCAACTGTGGATACAATGGTCAATGGGCTACACTGTGCGAGAGACTTGTTATTGAAACAAGCACGCATCGTTGCTACTGAACCTCAACATAAAGATCAGAAAGCAGTCAGTGACTGCATTGATTTTCTTTGAAAGCATACCGAAATTGACAATTCAGGCATCAATGAACTGACCCACTCTCAAATCCCCTCCCCACCTTTACTTCTACCCACGGATTGTTTAGTTCATGAATTGAACGGATTATTGAGAAGGAAGTGTACTGGCTTGCTTGGCTCATTTGGTCAAAAAGCTGGCCAACTCAGTATGTGTGGCTCACAGACTCATTCATTATTTTTTCGGACTATTAAAACAGAAGGGGCTTTGGAATTTCCACATTGTTTTAACAAAAATTAGACACAGAAGCAGAACCTCACATGTTTCTTTCATTTAAATTTAACTGTAAACTTGAAAACAATAGCAATAAAATACAGGATATTGGGACAAAAAATGGTAATGATTTTGTGCCAATAGACAACAGAATGCAATCCTTTATACAAATAAGTAAATGAATGAGTAAAACTGAAAATTGCTGCTTATGCATTTGATATTTTTAAAGTCTAGCATAACTTGACATACAGTAGTGCTACTTGCATAGTCATTGTTTGCCTGCCATACTCTAATCTTTCCTGATCTGAATGAAGAATCGAATAACAAACCATTCTTTTGTACTAAAAACGTACTAAAAACAAAGCTAAGCTTGTCATCTACTTTTTTTCCATCTCTTACCTTCCGAAACCTTTTTACACAATGTATAATTCTAAAAAAAAACACCTTATGTAACAGTATGAGGTGGTATAGTCATTGATAAATAAGACTCATATTACACTACATAAAAACAGTCTGAATACCTACTATACAACCCAATGAGATTGGTAGCATATCCACACCCAAGTGGTGATAAAATTACAAACCGGTTTATCATGGAAAAGTGTGAAGCTTGCTTTTACTTAAAAAAATTGAACATCTTCCACAATTTGATCTTCATTTCAGCTAATTATGACTGACAGGCTACACACGTGTATGCTACATTATCCTTCCTGATCGGTCAGCTGCTATTATTCCGGGGAGGGCGAAGGTTTTAGGGTTTGCGCCCATCATCGAGAGAACAAGAGCAGAATAATCCTTCACACAGTCACTCACCGTTAGCTTTGTCTAGACAAGAATTAGCTAGGGGTTTAAATAACATGTTCTTCTGGTCACCAAAGTACCTCGAATACAAAGAGTACTTTTAGGTTTGATACACAAGCTGACAAATCAGTATAGGGGATTGAGATGGGTCATTTGGGGAAGATTTAAATTGAATTTTAGGTCATTTTGTCAAAATTCCATGTGTTTTCTAGGAACTTTGTGAATTTACGGTCAGGTTGAGGAGAAGGTCAAAGGAGTTCATCTGGTGGCAGCATTATTATATGATATACAGGGGCGTCTGCAGGGAGGACACACACCGACAGACCACACACTGTGTGCCAAAGCATGCATGCAATCCACGCGCACACAAACACCCGCACACACAATTGCTGCTGGGAATCTGGCTCTGTTGATAATACTCCATTAGCCCAAGTTGCACAGAAGCTTGCCAGTCCTTTAAAAAAAAAAGCTGCCAGAACTGTTTATGCCAATGTTTTATTCCAGGAGAACACAAAAGCAAGTCGGAAGGATAATGTTTGGTGAAACTACTTTTTCCCCCATCAACATTTAAGGAAAGTGTTTTCTCATTGCGAATTGTAGAGGGTTTTTACGAGCGTTGGGCCAGTACCGTTATGTTTGTCTAAATAAAATAGAAAGAAAATAAAAAAGTGTGACGTTGGGATTAGAGTCTGTAAATGTCAATCTGTTCCAATTTACCCGAGACTCACAAAAGGATAGACCAGAATTGTTAGTTATCTTTGTAGAAGGGCCATAATAGCTATGTTTCTTTCTAAGGATGTTTGTTTGCCAAGTCATATAGAAATATAATGACCTCATATTATTCGACGGTGCTCGGACGTTTGGTCGCCGGTCTTTTGGTCCCATTTGGTCGCCGGTCAAATGGTGACAGAGAGATTACTGTTGAAGCCAACTATCAAAATTATAATAAAGAGAGACTTTAATATCTAAGAGAGAGTTTAATATCTAAGTACTGTTTGATATCTAAGTACTGTTTGATATCTAAGTACTGTTTGATATCTAAGTACTGTTTAATATCTAAGTACTGTTTAATATCTAAGTACTGTTTAATATCTAAGTACATTTGACCGGCGACCCAAGGTCCGGGCGACCAAACGTCCAGGCGACCAAACGTCCGGTCATGTTATTCGACGATAGCCGATCATGTAGTGAGCATAAATGTCAATGAAATCTTACTGTATAAGTGGACGCGGTTGGCCTTTTCGGGCTCGGGGCCGACGATATGATGAAGACCTCATCTGGACCAAAATCCAGCTCTGCCAAACCATTGGAGGAAAGTTCCATTTCTGTATTCTGCGTATCACTGACTGAGAAAAATGAATAATGTTTAAAAAAAACGTAAAAAATAAGTGTCCATATGAGACTATAAGAAATTACTCATAGGAGAAGGCAAAAACAATAACAAGGCTTTCATTAATATGGTCTCATGGTATGAAGAGACGGCTTACATTGCAGGCCAACTTGAATTTGTTAACCGTTTTATGAGCTTTGCATTTTTTTGTCCTCGCACCGTGACCGGAGCCCCCTGGTTGCTTTCGGGGTCAACCGACAAAGCTCTCAGTCTTAGTCTCTTCTTATTGGAAAGAAAAAGCAAGTAAAACCTTTCTGTGGTATAGACCCACCAAGGTTTTTCTCTTTAAATTAAATTAAACTGTACCTCTGCGATGCGTGTCTTCTAACTCAATTTGCAACACTTTATACAAGAAAATAACAACAACAAAATACAGTAGAACCATTTCCTGCAATTAACACCCATTAAAGTTTTTTCCCCAACGTACTGCGTAGAGCATGTGTCAAAGTGGTGGCCTGGGGGCCAAATCTGGCCCACCGCATCATTTTGTGTGGCCCGAGAAAGTAAATCATGAGTGCCGACTTTCTGTTTAAGGATCAAATTAAAATGAAGAGTATAGATGTATTTTAAAATTCCTGATTTTTCCCCTTTTAAATCAATAATTGTCATTTTTTAATCATTTTTCCTGTTTTTAGTTCAAAAATCATTTTGTAAAATCTAAAAATATATTTAAAAAAGCTAAAATAAACATTTTTTTCGATCCATTAAAAAAACGAATGTTCAGGGATTTTAATCCATGTATAAAAATATTTTTAAAAATCTAAATATTATATCTAAAATGGTCCAGCCCACGTGAAATCAAGTTGACGTTAAAGCAGCCCGCGAACCAACCCGAGTCTGACACCCAACTTCATTTTTGCACAGGCACATTAACACATTGCCTACCATTGGCGTTTATAGTTCCCCCGTCTTATTTAAACTGATTCTGGTTCTTCTCACCTGTGCGTGGTGGGCTGTACTTGTTGTTTTCCTGATCGCTAACCATCTCCTGATTGGTCTGACTCTCAGCCATGAGTTGCAGCTCACTTGTATCCACCTTTGCGTTCACAGCTGCCTCAGGCACCTTCACCGCAACATAGCAGGTTAAGCAGTTTATCCATTCTTTCACATCGATTGCTCTAATTTATGTAATGATTGGCTAAAAAGTTGTTTTTATACCTCAGTGCTGGTGGATGCACAGGAACGCTCTCTTTTTCGACATAGTTTGGGTCTGTAGATAAAAAAAGTCATTTATTAAGTGCTTTTCATTAGTTTCCTTATTTTCTATTAATCTACTGTAGGTTATTGTGGTATTTTTGAAGGACTTTGTCAAAAAGCTGTTCATTTAGTCGGCCGTTTTCAGTTATGTTTCTGTCCTTTTCTTAACTTCCAAATGAGCCAATGAAGCATGCTGAAATATTTGAACATGTATCCACTTATTAAAAATTGCTCTTACAGTTGAATGAGCCCATTACCAAACCACCGACAAACTGTAGAGAACGCCTGCTGCGATTCTCTCCACCTTTGCCTCTTTTCTTACCCGAGGGAAGCTTGGGAGTTAATTTCAGAACTGCTTTCCAACATTTAAGACCTTCTTTTCCCCCCATCGTTGTCATTGGATGTTCTACTGATTTGTTAGACATTGTTTATAATAATAAGAAACACCTCAAGCGGAAAAGGCTGCCACTGAGACTTTCCTCGTAGGCTAAAGGTTCCATGATCACACATTTTAACGCTTTTTTAACCAACTTGGCTTGTTGCTGCCGTTAATTGCGCATTCATTTTATGAAACACCTGCTTTCAATTTCCATGTCATAAATAGTTGACAGATTTAATGCTAAGGGTCTGATTGAGTCAAGATCTGTGCAAAAACAGGAACCAGCTTGATTACACAGACAGATGTGAAAACAGATTAGAAGAAAAGACACATTTTACTCCAACAAATTCTATTATAAACCATTAAACATCCATAGTTTGTGGTTATTGTCTGTCCCTTGCGATGAACAAACTAGTAAATTATAACCTTTGACTGTATGACACTATTACTAGCACCTGATGACTTAGATTCCGCTTTCACCTTCTGCCTTTTCCACCTTATTTCCATGCCAATTCACTTTTAAGCAGCTGGAATTAAGGCCAGGTGCCGTAGTACTTTCAGACTGATTAGAGAGAAAATGCTTCACATGCTTACAATTGACCAAAAAATGTGAAATGCTTAGTCTAATTTCATGGAACATTAAAAAAAATGGTGGTTTTTTTCCACGAGATGATTTGCTTAGCTCATTTTGGGAAGACTTTGGTTGACTCACAACAGGACAACATTGTAGAGATGTCCCAGACCCGATCATGTGATCAGAAACCGTATCTAATCATTTACAGGGGATAGCATACATCGCATTGTCAGTGTTCGGATTATGTTTCTTAGTTGTGAGAAGTGAGCAACATTGGGTATTTTTCCGATACCTAAGAGTCTTGAGATGTTACCTGAATATGGCGCAGAGGACACTGGTGATTATCAAGGTGAAGAAGGCAGCTCCACTGACAGCAGCCAGCAGAGAGTCAACTTTGGCAGATACGGGAACTAAATGTGTTCGTTCTCCGCCTGGTTCGGTCAAATTGTTGTAGTGGAAGAGTAGGGCAAAGCCACGCCCCCAATGAGTGGTTGTGATGAGCTCCATGATAACCTCCACCATCTCTTGACTCGAACCAAAAACCAACTGGCTGCTCGGAGGTCTATTAGAGCCACAAAACCTCGAAGAAAAGGTGATGAGATCGGAGATATAGAGGACGTCATGTGGGCAGGCATCCACTCCTGATTGCGGAGTTCCATAGCTTGAGGGTGTACTGTCAGTTGACTTCACCAAGGCAACCGTGGTCACCTTAGTCATGCTAAGGATTGAACTTGGGTTGAAGTCTACTCTCAAATGAGAAGAGGAAGCCGTGTTTATTGACTTATCAGAATTCAACAAGGCGTCAGGGAGGAGGACAGAAGCTGTGGGTGGTGACGTAAGACCAGAGGAGACATCTGTCGATCTTTTGGCAGAGTTGGAAACTTTCACTTTCTGGATTTTTGAGGACGGTTTCTCCTCGTCATCTTGAAAAGAATGCTCGCTCCTAGGAATGTTCCTCTTATCAGTATCTAATGATGAAGGCTTATCCAATTCCAAGCTGTCAGGGGCATTAGTCACCACATCTTGGACATCATCTATCTCGTAACTCGAAATGGCTGAGGTCTGTGCAGAAGAGTCGTGGCTTTCAAATACATCAAAGTCAAATATCTCAAGGATGAGCTGATAGTCAACAGGTATAAAGAACTGCCAAACACAGTGAGTCCCAGAAGAATAGTTATAAGGGAAGCCTGGGGAGAGTATCAGTCCTTGGGAATCCACCACGTCCACTTTGGCACCGCAGTCAAAGTATACCTGCAAAAAATAGATATAAAACATCCTTAAATGTTGACTAAATTTATAGTATCTTGCTACAATGACATTAGACTGCCAGACAAAACATTAGACTAAAACATTGCAAACCTCTTTTCACAATTACCCTTATCTCAAATACTATATTCACGATAGGGCAACTATATTTTGGGTTCAAAAAATGAAAGACTGAATGGATGCCTAAAAGTTTTAAGGTTTTTTTGAGATGTGTTGTATATTATCCCTCAGAGGATAACTTATCTTGACATTGAAAACAGTGTTAAGTTCTTAACCTTAACAATATGAACAACCAAAGTATGGAAAATCAAATAATACCCTTAATTTAAGTCTAATGGTTTCCTAATATAAAGCAGATTGGGAATGAACTATTCAACTCTGCTGTTTTTTACCTTTGTGGCATCAAAGACTGTTTTTTTCCCCAATGTAGCTTGCTTGTGACCCAAGGGAGGCTATTTTCTGGAACATGCACTCTAATTCTTTACAGGTGGTTGGGGATGGAGGTAGACTTGGGGGCCTAAATAGAGGCAGATGTGTAGCTAGTAACAAAACATCAGACCTTTGTAGGAGTTCTCGTGTTAACCTCACTTTGGGTCCGTGGGAATGACCCAGATAAACAAACAGCAATATCAGACGGGTGAACAAAAAACTAGGGTTAATACTACTGTGCCAAAGGAATATAACTTCCTGGGGACATCATTTGATCTGAGGGGAAAAGATAAATGGAAATAGGAACACATGAAGCTTTAGTTTAAGTCTAGGAATCAAGATTTACACTCCCTATCCTTATAAAACTAAATAATAATGAGCATTCAAACCAAAAAAGACAAGAACTACCATGTAAATACCATTTATTTGCAGAAAAGTACCCGATTCTAGACGTTTTTAGGGAGAAAATGTTGTCAATAATATCAGCTTCCTCCCCTAATTGAAGGTTTTCCTCACTGAATAACTTTAAGCACAAGGTCAAAACATTTGATCTCAAAATATTCAATACACCATATGGAATGACTTTAGGGCAAGACTGGGTAAAATGGTCCTGAAGGGTCAAATAGGGGTCCTGTTCTTTGTTCCAACCGACAGTTTACCAATGAGGTTTCCGCGGAAATAAGAAGCACCTGTCCGCAATCTATTGAATGAACTTGTAGGAAACTAGATTTGTAAAAAATAAGGTTGCCCACCCAAGCTTTAGAGCCTAATTTCAATAATAATCAATGATAAACTCACTAACTCGTAGCTGGTTGCAATTTAGTGTCGATTGTTAATATTGTAATGTACCTTTTATTTTTACAATTTCTGCCTATTATTGTGCATTTGCCAAAATATTTTTTCTTAAAAACAACAAATAATCACTAGTTTACACAAACAAATAAATGCAAATAGTTTCTTTCGACTGCACATTTTTGGAAATTCACTTTCTGAACAACTTTTTTTCCCTCTTTATGCTAATTTTAAATATCTACTGTTATTGCATTAGTAACATTCTTTGCAGTCATGCCACAAAAGCCAGTTGCATTGAACTGTAAGTCGATTTGGGGCTCTGGGTCTTTACAACTAGGTTGCGCAATGATGTGGTATAATTCACAAAACTAAATAGCAAAAATTCTGTTTTGAAGCAAGACCACACAATCAGATTTATTTAATTTAATTCTATAGCCTATTGCATTCAGATTTCCTTGTGTTAATGATCAAATATGGTCATAAAACTAGCTAAAGTATACTAACAAGTGTTAAAAGTGTAGATAATCTATTATCGGTCTATTGTCCCACTGGGATAGAGCAACTGGGAGGTCCCCCCACACTGGGATGTGCATGGTAGAATGACTACACATGAAGGGGGCCCCCAGAGTGCCATGCTATCCAATGAAAATGGGCCATTCCTATAATGCCAAACATCTTAGTTCTGTTACATCACAAGCCGCTCCACTGGCAGGCTGCTAATTATGCAAAGGTGCCTTTTCTCATTTCACAACAATTAGTAAGCAGTGCCATTTTGGGGAGCAATAATTTTTAATGAAGTGATGCTAATCAAACAAAGACAAGTTGGAAGTTTACATAATTAATGCCAGGTCAATCTGCCTCATTTGAGCGGAGTTATTGCAACATTATAATCAACAAACACTTTTACAGATCAGTTGTGAAGCACCAAAATAAGGTTATAAATGTATAGATAAGTGATAGATTAATTATTTTAATTAATATAATTTATAATTTTGAGAAAAGCCAAAAAGTTCAAACTTTTTGCACCTTTTAAACAAGGCTTAATATACTATTCTTTACCACAGCGTAATTATAATTCAAATTTCAAGTATTTTTCTTTTCATTTCCCCTATTTCAATCTTTTTTTGTGTTTTCTCATTATTTTATTTGTGATTTTGATTTTTTTATGTGATAAAAGTGCTTTAAATGACCTTGTTTTGAATTTTACTATGAAAATATACATTTGTGTTGCCTAGTCTAGCCTAAATACTGCATTTACTTACTCTGTTTTAATTGGACAAAGTCACACTTCTGCAATCTGACAGTCTAACTAACTGTTTGGCTGCAGAAGTTTTTTTTTAAACCACCCAGGCTGACAACACCACTGTGAAAACTTTGCAACATGAGCTGGCTTCTGCTGAACCACACACACACACTCATCTGGCTCATAAACAGGCTGGCGGGCCTCTCAAAAGGGGGCAGGAATCCTCACCCTCACCCTCACCAGGCCTGTTTACTGGAGGAGAAAAGTGACACTGCTTCTTCACAGTCTAGCGCTTCAACAGTGGCCGTCTGCTCACAACTTCAATTACACTTAATTCATTGAGTGAGTGTTGAGAATTGCACCAGTCATTTCCACACCTATCCAGGTTCATAAATTGCTTTCCCTCCTTATACACCTAAACAGAAAAAAAATACTATATGGGGAAAAACTGCACAATTAGAAGATAATGGATTTCAAATTAGCAATTTTTCAAAAAATATTCTGCAACTGCCGTTGAGCTTTTCAATGTGTAGCGGGTCAAATTCCCTTGATTATTGTGGTAATGTAGACCAGACATGGTGGCGATAAACAAAAAACAAAAAACGCAAAATACAGTCACCCCTATTTCTAAAAAATATATGTATATAAATATAAATATTTTTTTAGAGGACAGGAGTGGCTTCCGTTTGCCAGTTTCAGATTTTCACATCATTATGAATGTATTAAAAATAAAAATATTTTCCCAGAAAATAATCCGCCAAGTAGTGAAACAGCGAAATTTGAAGCCGCAATATTCGAGGGATTACTGTATTGAGTAAAATGAATTTTCAAATACCCAAACATATTAAATTCTGCTTTACTAACAAATTTAAACTGTATTTAATCAATATCTGTGTACAGAATCATTTCAAATCTGATGATTTGTTGGCATAAAACTAATTCTGATAAAAAAGTTTTACATCTTATTGAACTCTAACTCTTTTGAAACTAAAAATAACAAGTGCATATGATTATTTAGAGAAGTGAGCCTCCAAATGCTACAAATCATCATTTTCAGCATTACCTTGCAACATCATACGAAGATAACCTTCCCTTCTCATCACTATGGTAAGCATCAATACACATCCATCATTTTTAAACACACATAACACCTGCAATTTGCCTCTACTGGTGGACTCCTGTCAGTACACATACATCAAACTCGTAGTAAACAAACAAGCACATTTAGCCTTGGCATTTCCAAGATAGCCCTCATTGTCCAATTGGGATAATTTCATCATCATAGCTAAAATGGGAATTATGAAAGGCTCCTTTTAGTCCATTCATGGTTGGTCAACATTTTATTTACAGTGACATTTTTCCCATATGGCTTGTTTTCTTTGCCCCCTTCTGTCTTTAAGTGGACTGCTGGAAATGATTATTGCTTTGGTCCTTTCACATGCATGCATGTGGGTGGGTGGGTGCTTTTTTGGGCATGAGAACAGGCAGATGTCGTTTCTCCCCTCCATGTTTTGGGTGTAAACCTATTAGCATGTTTTCTCTAAAAAAGGGGTTTCTACTGCTGTGTGGTGCCTGTTAAAACGAGCCAGTGAGACCCTCCAGATTGTCCTTATCAACACAGTGGTTAAAAAGGAGTTTGGTGAAATTGTTGGCAGGTTTTTTTGATGATCTCTATTGATAACAATTGCTTTTTCAATGGCATTTGAAGGGGTAAACTTTTAACCTATGGGACTTTGCTTCAGTTATTTTTGAATTTGAATCACTTTATACTGAAAATTATGGCTAATCTAAAGCTTTTTGCCAGATTTAAAAATTAAAAAAGTGAGAGCAAGTTGGAATTTTTGTTATTAATTGTTTTTTATTATTCAGAAGTGATACATGGCAACAAAGGTAATGCTTGAATGTTGGTTTTTATCATTTGTTTTTATTCATTCCCAAAAGTGATGGACGTTGAAATTGCATCAAAACTTATTTTTTTAAAGTGCTATGCTCACCTGCTTAATACAACCCAAACCTATCCCATCTATAATTCATATATCAAGACCGAATCTAACATTTACTCACATTTTAAATATAAGCAAGCCAGAAAAACAAATATTCAGAGTACAAATTCACGGCTGGGAATTGACACGTAGACAAACAAATTTAATTTTTACCCCTATTTAACTCAAGTTTACTTGTTCCAACAAAACTTTACAAAAAGCCAATATACATACATGTAGTACTTAAAATATGTTAATCTAAGAAACATCAAAATTTGTTTACACACATTACCACCACCTACAGGGCAGGTAGAGAACTTTTAATTACTGTCGAGTAGATGTTTACATAAGTTTCCAACACCGTAGTTTGTCTCCTATCCCTCTATAGTACATAATTGTTCTGTATTACTGTATTGCATACGTTAATCTAAGAAAAACATCAAAATTTGTTTACACACATTACCACCCCCTACAGGGCAGGTAAAGAACTGTTAATTACAGTCGAGTATATGTTTACATACATTTCCTACACAGTAGTTTGTCTCCTCCTCATTCTCTCTCTATTGTACAGAATTGTACAGTATTACTGTATTACATTTTCCCCCCTTAATCTTGGCGGAAGGAATCAAACACTTTGAGCTCATAATTGTGAAGTGGGGCTTAAATAATGTCACATTTTGAGGGTACATTTCAGTAGTTGATTAAAACATATTTCATGCTCCAATGAATATTTGTATGCAGCCTTTGGTGAAAGCAAGCAAGCTAGGGAATGTGCGTTCATGGTAATGAAGGAACATGTCACCCAGTCCAACGCTTTGGCTCATTGATGTGTCTTTGATAGTTTTGGGAACAATAGAGCTCTGTGGCAAAGAGGAATCCATCAGACTCTGGATACACTTGTTAGTAGCATCCAATCAAGCTTTTGGCTTTGGCCTCGTCATTTGATTTCTTGGAAGTAGGAACGATATATAACATGGAACTCGTATTCACTAAACAGATTTATAAGATGCACTTACAATGACCTTGCTGGAAAGGGGGAAAAAAAAAGTGTGCTAGTAAATTCCGACTATTGTCTACGTGACACAAACTATCAACTCAGTGTTCTATAGTCTTTCCACTACCACAACATCATGCAATGGCGAAATAATAATACTATATATCTTCATTTTTAGGTTGATTATATCCCTAAGAGAAACATAAACAAGTCATATTTTCAAAATATTATTCCTTGAGAGCCTTACTCAGAATTTAAAAGTAAAAATACATGAAAATGTGAGCATTTTTATTCATTTCACCACTTTGAAAGTAAAAAAAAGTCTGAATTCTTTTGAGAACATTATTTTACTGTTGCTAATCAATGAGAATATGCATGCAGAACAGTATAATGAAGAAAAATTATGATTTTAAAAAGGCAGAGAGCCATATACATCCATCATAAGCCACATATGGCTCCCGAGCCATATACACCCATAAAAAGAGCCACACGTGGCTCCCGAGCCGTATACACCCATCAAAAGAGCCGCATATGGCTCCTGAGCCATATACACCCATCGGAAGAGCCATATACACTCATCAAAAGAGCCACATATGGCTCCTGAGCCATATAAATCCATCAACAGAGCCACATATGGCTCCCGAGCCATAGGTTCCCTACCATGGCTTTAAGAATAGCACTCCAATTCCATAAAATATTCAAAAAAACTCCACAAAACAGCAAAATTTAATTTTCTGTGTACATATCCCTGGAAATAAAAAGACAATAGCTATTTTTTTCCCCTGATGGGGATAGAATAAATGCTAAGCTTGTTTATGCTGTTCCAAAAATCAACTTAATACAAAAGGGGGGCAGAGGACAAAGACATCATTTAGCATGTCCTCTCAAGCAGATAATTGCAAAGATAGTGAGCACCCTATGCATACAGGAACTAAAACTGCTGCCCAGCCGCCATTCTTTATGAGCGGAAAGGACGATTCTTGATTGACAGCAACCCACTTTGGTTCCACAACATGGCTATACCTTTCATTTCCAAGAACACTTCATTTTAATCTGAACCGAATTGTGCATATTACTCAAATAAACCATTCATTTCATTGCTAACCAATGCAAACCCTAAATTTAACATCAAATTGACCCGTTTTCAAATTATCCAACTAAAAAGCAACCATTTTACAGCTGAGAAAATCCTCACAATTCCAAGAAAACAAGGATATTCAAGCAACTTTTGAGAGGGAGCATTCCAGGTCACTTTCTGTAATCTTGGAACCAGTACAAAATATTAATTGCCATGATCCTACTACAAGGAAATTGACTAATCATTTTTAATGACTCGAATTAGTGTGGTATAACTAATAAACTAAGAAAGTGAGATGCTAAAAAAAAACAGCAAATAATCCATTAAATTGCATTTTTGTTGTGTTCAGCTCTACATAATGTATTGTTCTATGAATTAAATAATTAGCACGTTTTTATTTATGAAAGTTTCACCCATTTGGAAGAATTCAACAAAACTTAATTAGCATGAGATTCAAATTTCAGTGATGCTGGTTAATGGAACACATTTTTTTAAAGAATGCATAATTATATAAAATTATACTGTTTGTTTGAACTTTTGAGGTCCCTCAATTTCAGTTTTTGTTTATTAAATTATATTTTTTTCTTAACATATGCAATGAGTTTTTAGCTATTTTCCCTCAATTGCACACGGGTTTAATGAGCACAGTGTTACACTGATTACTCTGCGATGTTAAGAAACTCACTAGAAAACATATTTTACAAAAGTAATTGACGGTGAAGGAAAATGACATTACAATTACAACTGACAGTTAAAAAAACAACAACATTGCTCGATAATATTTGTAATATTTAATGCCATGAGGATGGATTTATTTCCAACACGCTCGCTGAGCTCATTATGCCGCAAGCAACTACTATAATTTCCAAGAGGAATCAAATAAATGCATTTTCGGTGCAAGTGGGCACGGAAATCAACGTAGGTAGAAAAACTCAACTTAACGAGAAGTTTTTTTTGCAGAACACTTACTTTCTGTGCAGCGCATCCCGTCAAGAAGAGTAGATATGCTTTCATGAAAGTATTGGCCCCAAACGACGAAATCCAAGTCATTTTTTTTTTTGTTTTCCTCCAATGACTTCTACTTTGGCGATGCACTGTAAACTGTGTCCCGATTCTTTTGCTTCTCATTCACCTGAAGTTTCGGGGGGCGAGTTTCCATCGTTCATGACGCTGACTCCACTCCAGGACCAGACCCCCACCTTGACAAATATGTGGCCTCCATTCAACAAATCTTTCATTACAAAACAATTTGAACCACGCGCAACCCGTTTTATGCTCATTGCTCTTAATTACAGCGTGTCATTATTATAATAATTATTATTATTCTAACACAAGATATGATGCCGTGCATGATTTCATCACCTGAAACTAATTGATTTATGAGATCAACTGGTATTTGGAATTTATGTTCATGTTATTATAAACACTAGATCTCTATGGAGATCGCTAACAATGAAAATACTCACAAACTGTGGTACTTTCTTGCAATAATGGTTTCATTTCACTTTAGGTCAAATGACACGCCTTATTTGGAGTGAAATACAAGAGGAAATTGGTAAGGTCACTCGGAAAGTATGTAACAGGATCAACTCCAAGAATAGTTTTATTTACAAAACTTTGTATTATGTTGACATTGAACAGATGCATATTGAACAGCGCGGCTTTGTGTGATATTCATTCCACTAGAGGGTGCTGTTGTCGGGTACACAGTAAATATTTAAGGCAAGAAAATTAAAGGGGTAGTCGACGGCGTAAGTTATTGACGGCCATCTTGCGTCAGAGACTTCTTTCGGTGGGCCACACAGCAGGCTTTATGCATATGAATTTCTCCACTAAAATACCTTAAATTTTCTTAAATCTGGCTAGTATTTAGACATCCGAAAAATGTAAAGTATTACATAATGTAATGTAAATAGATTTTTAATCATTTGTGCTTTGTTCTTAATATATATTTTATTTAAATCATGCATAATTTGGATCGGTAGTACTGTTCACATTCAGTGTTTCCAGACGGAAGTTTTTCACAGTCGGAACGCAAACAGCCACGTAGTAGAAGGCGCAGCTGGTTTGGTGAGCCTTCATTCTCATTTTAATGCACTTCTTCAATGTGTCATTGTCTTATTAACTCGTCGATGTCTCAATCAATCAAGATGGGACACCTTATTAATAAAATCAATGTAAATACGAAAAGTAATCTAAGCACGGGCTCCGACTACTCCAGCTACCGAGTTAGCAACTTTCATGTTAGCTTGACAGCTCAGCTACCGTAAACATAACGCTAGCGTTTAGTCTAGCAATAATAAATAAATGTGCCACACTACTTTGCATTTCTTAGATCCCTCAATTTCTAATTGATCTTTTTACATTTTTATTTCGGTAGTAATTGCCTGTTTTGTGCATCTATGTTAGTTTGTTGTTGTTTCAGTCGTAAACTTCAGTTTCACTGGTCAATCAAATGGGCGTTTGGGTATAATGTAAATCGAAAAGGCTCCAATCCACTATATAACTAAATCATTTTCACTGACTTTTACACGATGCGTATCTGTTTGTTTTTATACTTCAAAAATAAAAGTGTTGTAATTATATAATTCTAATTTAACGTAATTAACATAATTCCTATGATTAACATATATGTCATATATGACACAAACACATCAGGTTCTCTTATCATTATACTGTCATCCTCTGGATATTACAGGTATTGTGTTTCTAACCAGTGATGATCCAGAAGGAAGGTTTGCTGATAATGGCCATTAAAAATTAATACACCGCTCAAATGGAGATCAATGCTGATCCAGATCACAGCACTTTGACATCTCGGGAGGCTGAAAGTCAGCAGCATTTGAAGCAACAAAGGCTCGATGGCAATCCAAATATAACCAAGGAAATTCTCAATGGTAAGTGCTCACTACTCCACTAACACGTCTTCTACTCTTTGAAAAGAGAAGAATGAACATGCATACCTTGAAACTGGAATAACTAACTCATTGATATTTGGAACCACCAACCAGTCATTATTTTTTATTTAACATTCCAGTCTTCCAAACGTCTGTTTAACAGTAGATTTTTAAAATTCTTTAACCGGGTATAAGGTATTCTTGAACAAAAAATGGCCGACATTGAATTCAATGGCAAATAGACAATATTTAGTCCGCAAAACACACAATTTTGTGTAGTGTACACATGCTTCAGTAACAAGACCTTATTGAGTAATCATTCATTTTGCTTTTATTGGTTTATATTACAATGAAACATTTTAGCATAGCCTGAAGACTATTGAGTCAGAAGATGAACTTACCATAGTTGCTCAGCCAGTTTGCTAAGAGATTCACTTTGTTTTTCTAGTCCATAATACAAACAATGACTTTCTTTCACATTCCTTGCAACTCGCTCATTTCAGGTCCAGTCGACTTGAATGTGATGCCAAATGGAGATGAAATATCGGAGGGCAAACCTACTCCTGGGAGTACCCATTTTAACGGTACCCTGCCCCGAAAAGACCTTTCACAAAGCACCGATTCGCCGGTCAACGCGCAAAATCAAGAGACATCTGCGGGCGTGACTGCTTCTCCACCCATGATGTTTGAATCCGAGCGTGGTGCTGGGGAGGAAACGAGTCACACGAGTGACGCGTTGCAGTCGCTCAGACTCAGTATGCCATTGCAGGAGACAGATTTGTGTAAGCATAAATTTGTGGTGCCAATGCCCCATTCTCTACATGCATGTTTTTGCATTACATTATTATTATTTTTTTTATAAATAGATTAAAAGAACTGGATTAAAAGCCCTGAATGTTCATTTTTTTTATAGATCTAAAACAATGTTAATATTAGCTTTTTTTTAAATATATTTTTAGATTTTACAAAATTAACATAAAACACAAAATTGATTAAAAAATCCAATTATTGATTTAAAAGGGTGAAAATCAGGAAATTTAATATACATGTATACTGTTCATTTTAAATTGATCCTTAAACAGAAAGTGCAGTGCTGATTTTCTTTCTTGGGCCGCACACAATGATACGGCGGGCCAGATTTGGCCCCGGGCCGCCACTTTGACACCTGTGCGCTAAGGGGGTCCGATCTGGCCCGCAGGGTTTTTCTGTAGTGTTAAGTAGGTTAACTCTTTGGGCCAAAAATAAATATGTTCGGCCCACATGAGATCTAGTTGTCATTAATGTGGACCGTGAACAAAACAATTTGACACCATTTCTGTAGGTTTTCATTTAAAATGCACGATAGCGTTTGTTTTATTTTGCATGTTTTAACCATGCAGATATCCCCCTTTAAAACTTTTAAGTGCTCACAAGTGGTTTCTTTACAAATCTTGAATTCCACATGATACTTATGCAGTGATTCACAAGTATATTATTATTGTTTGTTGCCTTTTGCTCTTTAGCCAATCAGAAGCCTTCATTGGAGATGGAAAATGAGGAGAAAATTCGTCTGGAGGCTCGCAGGCGCCTGGAAGAGCAGCTGAAACAATACAGAGTGCAAAGACATAAGGAGAGGGTGAGTAAACACATAGTCACTCTTCTTGGAGCACAATTGACATCTATGTATGTCTCAGAGTGGCTGCAATCAGTGTATGACACACTCCTCAAAACATAGCATTTTTGGTTTTATTCTTTTTATTTTTATCTAAACTCCTACCACCAAATATTTCTTTTGTTTCAGTCTCATCGTACACCCAAAAACAGGCCATTCAGCACCCTTGATCCAGAGTTAATGCTGCACCCCGAGGGTCTTCCCAGAGCTAATACAGTTGCCATGACTACAGAGTATTCCTTCCTGAGGACCAGTGTACCTCGTGGTCCTAAATTGGGTAGTTTAGGAATCCCACTCAACAAGGAAAAGAAATCGAGAACATCCCGTACGAGCAAGATTCACTCCTTGGCTGACTACAAATCTCCAGAGAATGACGCTGGTGGCGGAATGAAGACCGCAGAGAACATGGCGGGTTCCGTCCATTCCAGTGTCAGCACAGTGTCCACTGTATCTGAGGTCAATGTGACGTCACGGTCGGGGGAAGGGCAAGTCGGCGAAATTGTCTCAGAAATTGATGGCAGCGAATCTGCAGGAAGAGCTGGGAATGATGGCAATGATAGTGATAGCTCATCTTACAGCAGTGTGTCTACCAGGGGAACCTATTCCATGCTGTCTGCTGCCATGGATAAGCCACAGGGGACTTATATGGTTGAAGGACAGGAGATTGCTCCTGAGGCTATGGGTCAATTTCCTTCTCTTCATGAGGTCTTGCAAGCCGCCAGTGATGAGCAGCAACTTCTGGAGATGGAGCAAGAAGGTTCTGTGGAACCACGCAGTCGGAGAGATAGCTTCTCTAGCAGGTATTTTTTGGGTGGTGATGAAGTCATTTTCACTTTTTGTTTGTCTCATCTTGATGGTAACACTGATTTTTATTTATTTTTTTCATTTTCAGTGTCTCTTTGGAGAGTTCCGTAATGGGCCATGATGAAATGCTTCAGGTGCTGAAGGAAAAAATGAGACTAGAAGGACAATTGGAATCTTTGTCTTCTGAGGCCAATCAGGTTTGTGAGAATTTATAAACTCCTTTATTGGCTTTGCACAATTGTATCATTGAGATTGAGTTATTCCAACCATAGTAAAAGCTCTCATAGTTGTGACTATTTTTTTCCAATTCCCCAACCCTATGGTCATGCCAAAGTTTGGCCTCTAGTAAACACTAAATTCCATCTTGGAATTATGACTTTTGCTTGGAAATAGTGAATCATTCCAATTATCTGCTGTCTCTCCCAGGCCCTGAAGGAGAAAACAGAGCTCCAGGCTCAACTTGCCACTGTCAACGCTCAGATGCATGCTCAGAAAGCAGAGGTTCAATTTAGCCAAGAAAAGCAGAATGTCCTCAAGACAGAAGTTGGCAGTCTACGGCACAATTGCAGCCAACTAGAAAAGGCAATGATGGAGCTCCAGGGTAATTTGGAAAGCAAAAATGCCAGCCTGGCATCACTCTGCAATGACCTAAAAGTGGCTGAAGACCAGTACAATAGACTGATGGGCAAAGTGGAGGAATTGCAAAAGAATCTCACGTCAAGGGACAATATAGGTGACACTGAGTCAACTTCATAATCCTATTCATCATTCCTAGCCCAAAAAATGACTTTTATTCTTATGTAATATGTATTTATTTATGTACAGTTCAGGAAATGCGACTGCAAATGGCTGGTATTCAGAGTCAACTACAACAAGTCCAGCTTGAACGCAGTACTTTGCAAAGTCGACTGAAAACATCCCAGGCAGAAATTGACTCACTCAAGCAGGTCAGGCAGTGGTACCAGCAACAGCTCGGTTTGGCTCAGGAGGCCCGGTTGAGACTGCAAAATGAAATGGCTGACATGCAGGTACATTGGGTTTGATTTATTTTATTATGACATGTACATCATAGAATGGTTCTCACATTTTTTCCTTTCAATTTAGGCTGGAAAAATGACCCAGACTGGTGTTCTTGAACATCTCAAGCTTGAGAATGTAACCCTGTCCCATCAACTGACTGAGACGCAACACCGTTCAATTAAAGAAAAAGAACGTATTGCGGTTCAGCTGCAGAGTATTGAGGTATATTATCAAGTATTCTGCTTTTATTTCAAATTTATTGCAATATTATTTATATTTTTCTGTGCCTAGCA
The DNA here is from genome assembly GCF_051989575.1 of Stigmatopora nigra. Taxonomy (NCBI): domain Eukaryota; kingdom Metazoa; phylum Chordata; class Actinopteri; order Syngnathiformes; family Syngnathidae; genus Stigmatopora; species Stigmatopora nigra. Next base: position 14,884,444 of record NC_135511.1, on the reverse strand, counting down.
CGTACTTATATTGTTTCTTTGCTTTTTACAAATTAGCGTCCATTCTATAGCAAACAAATTGTACTTAACTTGATTATGCAGGTCTGAAAATTAGTTTAAACTAAAGAGATTATTTTTAATACTGTGGATCTTCTGCTCCATGTGATATAGGCAGACATGATGACTCAAGAAGCTGCTTACAAGCAGATCCAAGATGCCAAGACTTTGGTGGAGGATGATCTCCAACACAAATTAGAACAGTATGAGGAAGAAAGGGAGCGCTTAATAAAGTTAGCCAATGCAGCCAGCGATTTGGAAATGGAACTTGAACAGGTAGATATTCTTCTGTCATTTCAATTTTTTCCAATAATTTTACCGCCAACCTCTAACTTTTGCTCATCAGTCCCAAACAATGACATTTTTTTTGTGTTCATTAGATCAAGTTGAACCTTTCTCAGAAGGACATCCAGCTGCAGTCTCTCCAGAAAGAACATCTGGAGCTGATGCGACAGTTGACCACAACTCAGGAGAATTTACATACCAAAGAGCAGTCAATCAATCATCTCGAGGCTCGATACCTAGAACTGGAAAGCCAATTGGCTGAGCTTCAGGCAGAAAGCAATAACAAAGACGACACTATCCAATACCTCCAGAATGAGAAGATAGTTCTTGAAGTAGCTTTGCAGACTGCCCGAGCTGATAAGAACCTACTTGATGAAAATGCTGAAAGGCTTGGAGAAGATGTCTTGGTGGCATCTGATGTGTTGGATCAACTCAAACAGGAGGTTCAGGTCAAAACCAACCAGGTACGAAATGTTAGTTGAGATTGTTGATTTGAGATTCCCTGAAATAGCATAACATTTTAAGAAAGATTTTATTTAAGCAGTCCTACATTAAATTGTGATTGAACTTATAATTGGACTTTTAGTTGAATATGATTGTATTTTTTTTTAGGTTCATTGATTAAATGTGTACCATATTTTTACGACTATAAGGCACACTTAAAAGTCTTAAATTTTCTCCAAAATAGACGGCGCCTTACAATCCAGTGCGCCTTATATATGGGAAAAAAATCAAATGTCATTTATTGAGGTTTCGCCTTATAGTCCTGAAAATACGGTAGTTGTTTTGATTTTTGTTTTTAAATTTAAGTACTATGGCATTTTCTATGTTTTAGATTGAAAACCTGCAGCAAGAAAATTGCTCTCTGAAAAAACAAGCTCAAAAATTGAAGGAACAGTACCAACAACAAAAGGTAAATCTGGATTTTATTTCTTTTTAATAATTAGCAAGCGCGCTCTTAATTTTACGTAAAATCAGCAAAAAGAATTATCCATTATTATAAGCCCCTTCTTGCAATATTATTGCAAACCAAATTTCAGGCACTATAGTTCTCTGCAAGTCCAAAAAAATGTCAGTAAAATTGATGGACCAGAAGCAAAATTTGCGTTTTCTTATAACATTATAATGCACGTCTTCCATCTTGCCAGTCCTTTTGATTTTGTGGGAGGACACGTCTATTGTGGAGCTGAATTACTGTCATGTCTAGAATAAAATGACTTTTAGAAATGATGGATGCTGTTTGATTTGCAATCAAAAGCTGTGACAAAGAAGATTGGTTATTTGAAAATGTATAAGGCTACTATATAATTAATAAAATGACTTTTCTGTGATATACGGCTAAAAATCTCACAAATAATGCAACATCTTTCACAGGTCATGGTGGAAGCATACCGGAGGGATGCTAATTCCAAAGATCAGTTGATCAGTGAGCTCAAATCTACCAAAAAACGTCTTCTCGCAGAAGTGAAGGATCTAAAACAAGAACTTCAGGAGGTTCAGGGAGAGAAGCAAAAGGCTGAATTGGAACAGGCACGGTTGCAAAAAGAAGTTCTCAAAGTCCAACAACAGATGAATAACATGGAAAGTCATCTGCAAGACATTCAGGGAGAACGAGACCAACTTGAAAAACAGATTCAGGTCATTGGAAGCACTTTAAATTGTGTTAAGTTTAGGGAAATTGGTGCTGATTTATATTTTCTTCCCCTATTTTACAGTCTTTGCAGTTTGATCAAAGTCAGCTTGTGGCTGTAACAAAAGATAATGAAACTCTTAGGAAACAAGTGGAGAAAATGGAAACTGAAGCTAAAAAGTGAGTCCTACTCCTGATTAAGCAAATGACACTTAAATAACTTCTACCTGTTTGATTTTATTTATGATCATATTTTTCAGGTTTATTTGTAGAATTATAGATATGATTCATGACCAAAATTGGCATTTTAGTGGGGTTTCAACCCGATTCGTGATACTACAAAATTTTGCTTGCGATTAATAGAAGCTTGTCCTTTATTGAAATTCAATGTTATCCTTTGCTTGAAACAGAGCCATTTCGGAGCAAAAAGTACGCATGAAGCGCCTGGGGACTGATTTAACCAGCGCTCAGAAGGAGATGAAGGTCAAACACAAGGCGTATGAGAATGCTGTCAGCATCCTAAGTAGGAGGCTGCAAGAGGCCTTGACTGACAAGGAGACCACTGAGGCTGAATTAGTCAAGCTCAAGGCTCTGGTGTCAGATGGAGGAAACGACCACATATTGCAGGTGCCTGATCACACATTAAAATATGTGCTGTTAATAGTTTTCATCTGTAAATCTTTATTATTGCAGTGGAATATTAAAGGTATGTTTGTTTTGCAAATAGTGTTAAAATATTTTTGGGATTCTGAGTTTGAGTACTGGTTTTGAAAGCAAAACTTATTTAGGATGTAAGCATATGATATACAGTGTTCCCTCGCTTATCGCGGTTAATGGGGACCGGGACCACCCGCGATAAGTGCATTTCCGCGAAGTAGGGATTCCCCTTCAAAAATGCTTAATTTGAATGTAATTCAAATTTTTTATTTTATTTTGTATTATTTTTTTTAATTAAAAAAAAACCCTGTATACAGCACACCATATAGAATACGGGTAGAGAGAGTGGAATTCATGTTATAACAAAAAAACCCTGTAAAATATGTTGTTTCAATGTAATATTTGTATTTTTTTTTTCCAAAAAAATCTGCGAAGCTCTGCGTCCGTGTTAACTGAAGCGCGAAGTAGCGGGGGAACACTGTATTTACATTTGCAGAATTGTTTTCTGTTTCGTAAAAGTGAAATTAATGGAAAATACAAGCAATAGGATACTGATAAGAACCAACTCTTTGTGTGTGTTACGCAGGAGAAGATTGAATCACTTCAGACGGAGCTGCATGCTGTGGCCAAAAGTAAAGCAATGTTAGAAAAGGAGCTTGAGGAAGTTATTTCCCTCACTTCCACTGAGTTAGAAGAGTACCAGGAGAAGGTTATGGAGTTAGAAGATGAGGTGTGCCATCAACTATGTGGACTATCTTAACATTCTTATGCCGATGTTTATGTCGGGGTTATAACAATATTAAACCAATGCTATCTTTCTTTCCCAAAGCTTCAAGAGTCCCGATGCTTCAAGAAGCGTATTCGAAAACTAGAAGACGCCAACAAGAAGTTAGCGCTTGAACTGGAACATGAAAAAGGGAAATTGGCTGGACTAACACAGTCCAATGGTACATTGCGCGAACATGCCAATATTTTGGAATCTGCTTTAGCAAAACGAGAGGCTGATCTTGTACAGCTCAATTTGCAGGTCGGTGTTATAAGTAGAGATGGAATTGTCTTATGTGTCGTTTTTTTTGAAATTGCAGAATTGTGAAGAATCATCTTAATAGTGAAATAGTTCTTTTAAACATCTGCTTATTCAGGTTCAAGCTGTTCTGAAACGGAAAGAGGAGGAGGACCAGCAAATGAAGCAAGTGGTGCAAACTCTACAGATTGCTTTGGAAAAAGAAAAAAACAAAGTCAAAGATCTTAAAGAACAGGTATAAATTCTCAGTTTTGGTCAATTTTACTATTGTGACTTTTTGGTTGATAATTATTGATTTTATGTTTCTTTGTAGGTGGCAACAGCAAAAGCTGAAGCAGCACACAATAGGAGACACTACAGGGCTGCCATGTTGGAACTTTCTGAGATTAAGAAAGACCTGCAGGCCAAAGAAGACTTGGTCAAAGCGCTGCAACATGAAGCCAACAAGTTACAGTAAGAAAACTACATTGTTTAAGAATACAGCATACAATAAAGAGAAGAATACAGATATTTAAACATTCATATATCATGTGCTGGTTGATAAATTTGCTTAGCAAAAATATAAGGCACCTTTTACACGATGTCTTAGTAAACTGTGATTTTCTTTTTCATTTTTGGGGGGAATTTAGCAAACAAAATATTGTTTTTTTTACGACTGATTTTATCTACAGATCCCAGGATGAAAAACATGCTCAAGAGGTCTCCACTTTCCAAGAAGAGCTAGCTGAAGCCCATTCCCAACTTCAGATCCTCCAGAAACAGTTAGATGAAGAGTTGTCCAAAAAGCCCCTCACTAACCAAGAGGTGTGGAGACTTTTATCGTTATTTACATACAATTTAAGGGACTGTCGTCATTGGCTTGGATAAGACTGTCGGTATAGGGTTGGACTTGTTAGGTTTTGAATAATAAAGTGTTGCTGTTGAATGATATTTCCATATTTTTACCCCACTTAAAATCAAACAAATTCTAATGCTGACAACTCACAGGTTGAGGACCTTAAGTGGGAGGTGGAACAGAGACAAAGGGAGATTGAAACTCAGAAGCAACAGTTGGAGATGATGGAGGAGTGCCAGAAAAAAGAACTGGATAGCCTACAAACAGCTTTGCAAGTAAGTGTTTATTAAAACAAAACAAACAAAAAAACACCTTGGTGAGCAAAGCAGACATTTTAAATGTGCTTTTTCCCCCAATAAGTGGATTTATTTGAAGCTTTTCTGTCACAGAATATAAAGATAGAGTTGGAGACCATCCAGGAGGAATTGGGTGGTACAAGGAAAGACAAGTTTATGCTACAAGCTAAAGTAGGGGAACTGAAAAACAGCATGAAGACCCTTCTGTTACAAAACCAGCAACTGAAGCAGGATCTCAAGCAGAACCGTCTCAGGAAGGTGATGCAGAATAGGCACATTCATTTCTTTAACCTCTATAGTACCTTCATATATGCCCAATGTAATTTTTGGGAAGCACAAATCCTCCCAGTATTGAGCAGCCAAAGGGTTAAGAAAGCTATATACATATATAGTTATCTCCCTAAAATTGGGATATTGTTTCAACAGCAATGGGTGGAGCTGAAGACTGAAGGGACCCCATCCAATCCAGTAACGCCAGTAAAGATCCCAGACTGCCCAGTTCCAGCTTCCCTGCTGGATGAGTTGCTCAAACCATCAACTTCGGTCAATAAGGAGCCCCTCAACAACTTGCACAACTGCTTACGGCAGCTCAAGTAAGACATTGGTCATTTGAAATACTATTTCTAATGCTAACATAGGAATGTGCTGACCTTTTTATTATTTTTTGGGGGGAATTAGGGAAGAGATGGACAGCCTCCAAAAGCAGATGGAGGAGCACACGGTAACAGTGCACGAGTCAATGAGCTCATGGCCAAACACAGAGGAAGGTCTAGCTCAACTGGGACTTCCAAATGACATCTCTAATACATCGGGGTCACTGGACAACAACGTGGTGGAAAATAATAATGAAGTAGAACAGCAGCAGCCCTAAAAGCAAACCTTTTGTTGGGGTATAATAACAGTGGAGTTTTATCCACAAAAGCATTGTTAGCCATTTATTCCAGTTTTCAACAATGGCTATCAACATTTGACCTTGTTTTTCAGTCTTTGCAGAAATTACCAGAGTCATACATATTATACCGCAGCTTTATTCTTGATTCGAGCTTTTTATACTGTATTATTTATTAAGAGTTTAAAAGAAATATACGACCACATAAAGACAACCCCTGATATTCTAATTTGTTAAAATTTAAGGCACTCTGAACTTTCGGTAGCACGACACACAATCCCTTCTGTGTAATAATTTCGGGTGATTATTATTATTATTATTTGTCCTGTCACATGTTCATATTTGGTCTCAAGGTTTTTAGTACGCCTTTCCTAATAATTTAATGATCGACTGACAAGATTTAAATATGTAAGGTTTTGTGAGTAAGCCACAATCGCTTGAATGTTTTTTTTTTATTATTTCTGGCTTATGACAGTTAAGATTTCACTAACAGGGTTACTCTTTGCAGCAGCTGGTGGTGGGACATCATTGCACCTTGTCATGAGGTCATGCGCACTAAAACACTTTAGTTGCCTTTTTTAAAAAAAGAATGCAGTAGGTCTTCATTTTTGTTGTAACCGTTCAACCAGAAGTTCTTTAGCGCTACAATTACATTATTTCTTAAGTTTTGGTTGTCTTGTCTAGACTGGTCTGCTGTCATTTGTATATGGAAAAAGCCTTATTGTGCTGCCTTTACAATGCTGTAATGAAACTGAATCTGGTTGAATGAGCGTAGTGTTTTGATAAGGGTCTGTGCAAAATGTAATATATTTTGAGTGTGGAAAATCTGTCAATCAGAGGGTTTATGTCTAACTAACAGCATGCCTGTTGATTGAAATCCAAATGGAAGAAAGCAAGTTGCATGTTGCAAAAATGGTTACCAACAAAAACAGGTGTTTATGGTGTTATTTGTGTACTTGGTGATAAAAGGTGACTGGAGTTATATATACTAATCTTGTTGTATGACTGCTGGATAAGTGAACTGTTTCCAGAGTTTAATATATATTTCTTTTTGTGTGATTGTAAATTAACAGTACATGTTTAATTGTGTAAAGACAAAAAAAGTAATGAAACATTATTTCGACACGTTCTATACATTCTTTCTGTTACAGATGTTTTTTTTTTTTTTGCAGTACAATTTTAAACATCTGACAATGAGGATGTTTTTTGTTGCTGTAAGTTCAGGGTGTATAAGTTAATTTAAGATATGTAACAGCGCTTGAGTATTTTAAAGGAACTGGTTTCAAATTTAATTTCTTTCTGAATTTTCATTGTCATGAAGCATTACTAAAATTGAAAATGTAAATGTTCTTTTAACATATCAAATATTGCAATCATCACCTGCCATAAAAATGTATTTGATCTAACTTTGGTGGTAACGCCCATTTTTTAATCAGCGTCATTTTTGCTCAGGCACTTTGTTGGACAACGTTGGGTCCTTTTTATCTGTATTTCAAAACCATCTGGCAGCAAGCAGCCGAGGAGAGGCGGAGGTGGGCATGGTCTTTAATATTTTTACACTGTATCATCCAACATTTCCCATGTGATTATTGTTCAAAGAACAATGCCAATACACGACACAATTAGCGTGGGTAATACTAGGTCAAACGTTATCTTGCAAAGACGCTAACGTTAGTACGAGAGCCTCAAACACGTATACCCAACACGCTTTTCAGTTATTTTGTATCGGGGTGAGCCAGATTTATTTGTATTATTGTTATTGTTATGATCATCTGTCAGATACAGGCTCCATTTTACTTTCGTTTGAGCTTTTGATCGTTGGCGTTTATTGCCACTTTTCTTATTTGTCCTTCGAGTAAAATTTGGAGATGTGTACTTTTTGCTGAGTACGAATCAGTTTAAGAGTAACACGTTTCATCACTAAGTGAAGTTCTAAGACGAGAACAACGAGACTCATGAATTGAATATACAATTAAAATGCATACATTAAGTTACATACATACACTAAGTACAATTATTAGCACCCATATGCATATATCCCATTTTAATTATGAGTACATTGCTATGAGTTGCTTGCCTAAACCTAAAAAATCCCACGGCAATTGACCGTACCATTCGCACTCCCAAACTGAGCATGCGCAGAATACGTTGTAAACAATGAGACGAGACTATCAGACCGTCCCTAGCTTTTTGTCTGTGCAACACTTTATTAGTATAAAACTAACAAGGACCTACCAAACCTCGTCGTAAAATACAAAACATGGTGCTCTGTGAGTATCACTACTCATTCGTTCCAAGTTGTCAACAGATGCACTTTTAGATTTTGTATGTTTTCAATCGGCATCACCACCCGGAAGACGTTTGTATGTCGGAGCCTAAGAACCCACCTTAAATGACAGTTGGGTGTGACAGCATGCGATGAATCGACTAATACGATCGTATGCATCAACAAATATCTATATTTATATGATGTGTTTCATGCACAATATGGATACAGGTTGTTTGAATTGCTTCCGCTTCTTTGTAATAGGCAGGATTTCATCAAAACCGATGTGCTATGCTAGCTACACTTATCACCGGGTTAGCCAGCTCAACATGTATTTATTTATTTTTTGATTGTTGATAGGTTGGTAAGATCTACAATGTTATGTAATAATACGCGCTTTGTCATAGCAAGCCTTTTATTTTTCTGTAGGGAGAAAATGAGTGCATATTAATTAAAAAAAATGTTTTCCATCTAATCCAATTGCTCCAGCACTAGTTGAATTGTTTTAAGAAATACTACCCTAGATTTTTCAATACTATTGCCAAAAGCAGAGAGTATCTCAAATGATTTTGTGTATTCTGCTGATCCCCAGGGAGCTAGAGAATGGAGGCAGTTTTGATCCGGTTGAAGGGCCTAACTGCCGATGAGCTACGTGAGGAAATTGCCAAAGCAGACCTCAAGTGCGTCGCCATCACAGCCACTACCCGATCTCTTCTTGAAAAGAAGTTGGCGCGGAAGCTTGCTGGGTCAGAGAGCAGCAACCCCGCCGCCGGAGCAGACAACAACGGTCCCTCGGCACGGGATGGAGACGGCGTCGATAAGGTGGTCGAACATGTCAAACCTTCACTGTGTGCCAACACGACCGCTGGAGAAAGTGGCGGTCCAATTGAGGAGCCGGATTTTGGCTATGGCGTAGGACTTAACCCACCCGAAGAAGAGGAGATATGTAAGTCTCAATGCAAAAAGAAAACTCTTTCAAAAGTGGAGCAAGTATCCCCATCTTTTTACTATGGGGTTCAATTGGAAGACATTTTGTGTCGGAATGGTAAGAACTCATAGGAAAGAAAATACTCACTTGTCAAAATCGGTACAAGGACTTACTCGGATTATTGTTTTTCTTTTTTGTAGAAAGAGTACTTGTGTATACAGATCAGAAGGATGCCCTTCAAGCTATCAAAGAAATGAAAGGATCACGCTTCAATCGTTTTTCCAACCGTGAGGATGCGGAAAAGTTTGCGAAGGGGATGTCTGAATGTTTTCTCTCTCCCAGCAAATCTATGCCCTGTGTATCTACATCTAAAGGTACAGTATTCAAAGCTTTATATTTCACAGAATGCTTTAGAAATGGCTTAAATAACTCAGGGGCAATGTTCCCTCTAATTTTTCATGTAATACATGCTTTAAAACACGAAAAAAATAAGAGTGGACAGAGCTACTGCCACTGGCTGCCGCGTAAACAGCGCCATCATGGGGAAAGGGCTAAAAAAAACGTTTGGATTTTATTTACTACGCGCCATATGATTGCTGCTGCGCAGAGAAGACGAGAGTAGTGCGCAATTGCGCATGTGCGCAGCTAAGAAGGAACATTGCTCAGGGGGATTTTTCTTTTAATACTAACTCGATTATTGTATTGGTGTCTTGCTGTGTTGTTAATTCTTCTATACAATATTTCTATTTTTTTTAGCAGACAATGTTCATGTTGAAATTAAAATGAGTTATGTAAAGGTATTAACTGCTCCTTGGACCTAAGCATTGTCCTCACTGTTACTTTCTTGTCTTTCTTACACACACTAGACGTCATGGAGGTGGATACCACTAACAGCGAGCGGGCCAACAGTCACAAGAGCCCACACACCCAGGACCTGACGACAAAACTGAGAGAATCGGTGGAGAAAGGAGATGAAGCAGCCTTCAGTAAGATAGTCTGGAACAACCCACGCTATCTCATTGGCTCAGGGGATAACCCTACAATTGTGCAGGTGAAATTGTACAACATTTCTTTTGATACCGAATGACTGGATTATGTCAATTTTAGGGCGACACAGTGGCCAATTTAAGATAAATACTGCCCATAGATGGTTGGGGCAGGCTATATCTAGCACCCCTGCGACCTTTGTTAGGATAAGAACATTTTAAATGTCTATTTTTAGGATGAAGCGAATTAAGGAAGCAGTAGAATGTTATATTGGTGACCCTGGATTGTTATTCTTAGCCTTTGAAAACATTAATGTAACTTCATTACCATATTTGGTAAAGAACTGGCTTGTGATGGGTCAAGTTGGTTAGCACAGATGTCTCCCTACTCAGAAATCTCAGATTAGGACTTTATATGTAGAGTTTGCAAGTTCTCCTAGTTCTAGTTTATCCTAAAATGTGGTTTGGGGGCTTCAGATCAGTCAGAGAGGTCAAGTTGTTGTAGTATTAGTAGTAGTATTAGTAGGCCTCTAGTAGAAGCCAGGTTACCAAAAATAATGGAAGGATAATAATTGACTAAGATGTTGCAAAACAATGAGGAATTACAATTGTTTTGATAACTGTAATCTTAATTGCTGTGTCCCACGACAATTTTAAGCCATTTTTTTTAATTAGGAACAATTCACTGTTAAAAAAGAGATTTTCTTCAAACTGTTGCATTTCAATGTGTGCTCAGGTGGCATGCAGGTACAACGTAATGCACGTTGCTTCCAAGGAAAACCAAGCAGGCATCGTCCAACTTCTACTGAATACTTTGGAAAACCCAGCGTTTCTGCGTCTGATGTACCCGGATGACCAAGAAGACGTGTTGCAAAAGCGTATCCGTTATATTGTCGATCTTTACCTCAACACTCCAGATAAGGCCGTAAGTTTTTCTGTTTTTTGTGGTTAGAAAAATAGGTTTGATCAATCAAATCATTCATTTTGGACTTTTCTTTTTAATATTTGACAGGGTTATGAAACACCACTACACTTTGCCTGCAAATTTGGATGTCCAGATGTGGTCAATGTATTATGTTCGCATCCTGTCACAGACAAGAACCGCAAAAACAGTAATGGCGAGAAACCATGTGATGTACGTCTTTTTATTTTTAGCAAAATCTTCTCCTGGTTTTAATAACAACAAAACTATTAGGTAGTCAAGACAGATTTTTTTTTTACTGCTACAGACATTCTTCTATTATATTTTACTTTATTACATCTCATTCAAGATGTACTTTAATGCATACTTCAAGATAATCAGATCAAATGTGTGTGCCCAGATTGTGGTGTCATGGTAAAATAGTCTTTAGTCATTAATTATGACCCAAAGCGAAATGAAAATGACATGTTGTGTGCTAAATTTTAGGAGAAACAACCTGGTGTATCATTTGTCTGAGTTTTTAAGAAGTTGTGACCTTTCGACTAGCTTCTCCAAACTTTTGGTTGCAATCTTTCGATGCCCATTGTAGGCTAAATTTAGAATAGCATAAGCACATTCCTTCCCCTGCTAATCTCGGTAACAGTTGGATTGTGACAGCTGGATATATGATGTGTGTGTGTGTGTGTGTGATTGATTGACTCTTTTCATAGATCATTTGTAGCAGAAAGGACACAACACCTGAAGTCAAACAGAAAATAATGAACTATTTGGAAGGTAAGGACAAAGCAAAACTTGGAAACCTTCTATATCAGACACGGGCAAACTACGGCCCGCGGGCCACATATGGTCCATTTGGATTTTTAATCCGGCCCGCCGACGTTGTCCAAAATAATATTTTTTTTTCTCCAAGATGGCGCCGTCATGCAGAAGCCAGTGGCAGTATCTCTGTCCACTCTTATTTGTTTTTTTGTGTTTTACAGCCCCTCTATCTATTTTTTACATTTTAATATTTTTTAATACATTCCTTTTTACATGACTTTGTATTTTATACATTTTACTTTAATGAGGAGTGATGAGTACGTTAATACTTAAGTTCTTTTTTTCTGTTTATGTTTCATATGTACTGTTAACGGATGCACTTTTTTATATGTATCGTATCTTGTGTTGACCCCGCCCATCTGTCAATTTTTTAAAGTCAATGTGACCCCCCCGGGCCCTAAAGTTTGCCCACCCCTGTTCTATATGGACAAGAAAATTGGATTTGTCCATGTAACAGCATGTCAATGCTTGCCTACAGATCGCTGCTACATCCCATTGCTCAGGGCAGCTGACAACACCTGTCAGCCCATCATTGGTGCTCCCTGGTCACCGGAAGCCTCGGAAAGTCTCTCACTGATCCAACGGCATGCAAAAAGCCCATTGGATCCACTAATGACTGTCACAGCTTTTGCCGGTCCACTCAGCCCTTCAAAAGTAAGAGCATTGATTTTATTTTGGCGAGATTATTCAATGATGTTGCATCGAGCATTTTTACCAAATAGAAGTTCAACAACTCTCATCAGTCTTTTTTTTCCCTTTCAGGCAGGAGGTTTTCGCCATTCCTGGAAGACGCCTCCTCGGAATCAAGCAAAGCACTTCCATAACGTCCTCAAATCAGACCCTGAACGTGGCGCAGAGCGCATTGGCAGGTAATTCTAAAGACTACTTGCAAGTGCTCTATGATAACATGATGTGTATCGCCAAAATTATATGCAACGTTCTTATTAGTAGTGCTATAAATACTTACTTAAATTCACTTACAATACAAAGTATACGGTAATTGTGGCATATACACCACTTTTCTACACTTTAATCAAACTACACATGTTTAATATCCTTCTCAATTGTTTTATCTTCATTCCCATTTATCCCATAGAGATTTGGCCCATGAGATGGGCTGCCCATGGGCAGAATACTGGGATTTCCTCGGCGATTTTGCAGATCTGTCGTCAACTAAGGGACTTAAACAACTTGAAGAGTACCTAAGCAAGAGGGATTTATTTGCACAGACTTGTGAAGAAGGGGAAAATGAGACCAGCAACAGATTTAGAACTCCTTCACCAGGTACTTTGGTATTTCACTTTTATATTGCTAGATTAAGCAATGTGCAGTGTATGAGACAATATAGGAAAAATTTGCGGTGGCAACAGGTCTCGTATATATTTTACGGGAAATTGACAAGGGGGCAGTCTGTGGAAGCCACACGTGTGTCAAAGTGGTGGCCCGGGGGCCAAATCTGGCCCGCCACATCATTTTTTTGTGGCCCGGGAAAGTAAATCATGAATGCCAACTTTCTGTTTTAGGATCAAATTCAAATGAAGAGTAAATATGTATATTACATTTCCTGATTTTCCCCTTTTAAATCAATAATTGTACTTTTTTAATCCATCTTTTCAGTTTTTTTAGTTCAAAAATCATTTTGTAAAATCTTAAAATAGCTGAAATAAGCCTTGTTTTAGATCTATAAAAAACTGAATATTCAGGGATTTTAATCCAGTTCATTAAATCCATTTATAAAAAAAAAAATCGAAATATTATATCTAAAATAGTCAGGCCCACACGAGATCTAATCGGCATGAATGTGGCCCGCGAACCAAACTGACTCCGTCTGACACCCCTGCTCTAATCCAACATCCACCATTGCAGGCAAGCCCAAGAAGTTCTGCAACTCCATCTCTGTCGGTGCCTTTTTGGATGAAAGTGAGGACATCAGCCTTGAGGAGATGAAAAATAGGCAAAACGCCGCACTCACCAGCATCACCTCCTCTGCATCATCCATGGAAAACCTCAAGGGCGCCGTGGGAGGTCACAACCTTCACATCATGCCAATGGCACTGAAATACCGGGGCGACGACCTCATCGAAATGGCGGCCGAGCACGAACTGCTATCGCCCGACGTCTGCAAAAACGGAATGGGATCCTCCCGAGAAGGGATTCCCAATGGAGATAAAGCGCCACCTTTACGCTGCTCCCCGTCTTCCGGCCTACGCTCGCCCGTCGCCAACCTGGAGGCGGAGTTCGAGCGCATGTCACTTCAAGATACGCCCGATAGCCCCGACGGATGTAAGGAGAGGAGGAGTGGTGTCGGAGCAACGAGTGCGTGGGCTCCTCCGATGGGGGCCGACCTGAGCAGCGAGTTGAAGCAGCTGTCCATCGGCCAGACTTTGGTGGGAGAAGACATGGGGGAGGGATTCGGCGGCGGCGGAAGCTCACAAGAGTTCTTCCGGGACGATGACGAAGACAGCCCGGATAGGACGAGCAGGACGGCTTTGGGAGTGCGCAACTTGTGCGCCAGGTCCAAATCGTGGGATCACGGAGGGAAAGATTTGAGTAGTTCGGGCTCGTCGGCATCGTCCTATAAGTCCTTAGAAAATGCCCATGACTTCTCTGCCAGGATTCCTGTATCTCCCATTGGTAGACGACTCTTTATTGATGGGTGAGTACCAAGCTTTGCGGTACATGACGTGTGTCAAAGTGGCGGCCCGCGGGCCAAATCTGGCCCGCAGCATCATTTTGTGTGGCCCGGGAAAGTTAATCATGAGTGCCGACTTTCTGTTTTAGGATCAAATTAGAATGAAGAGTACAGATGTATATTACATTTCCTGATTTTTTTCCCCCTTTTAAATCAATTATTGTCATTTTTTAATCATTTTTTTCTGTTTTTAGTTCGAAAATAATTTTGCAAAATCTAAAAATATATTGAAAAAAATGCTAAAGTAAACATTGTTTTAAATCTATAAAAAACTGAATAGTCAGAGCTTTTAATCCAGTTATTTTGTAAGGGAGCGTCTGTATTACAAATGTTGGTTTTACTTCGAGGAAAACTAATTATTCAAATATATAAAAGTTTTTTTTTTTTTTTTTTTAGGGATTCTCCTACCAAGTTGGACTGCGATGTGTTGACTGCAATTGGAGACGTCGAAGTGGACATCCAAAAATATCCCAGCGTTCACAAATGGATGAGCACAATCAAGTCCTACTCTTCCTCAGATATTCAAAGGTTCGTAAGTATACTCGAAGAACACCTTTCCTTAAAACAATCCACGCTACTCAAACTAAAACAATTATCGCCCCCGCCTCCAGCTGGCCCAGCCCCGCGGTACTAAAACGGCAAGTCGGAACACAACATCAGACCCCCGGCTCTCCGTCCAGCTTCCCCGCGTCGCCATCGGGTCGCTTCAGCCCAGCCCGCCACGCCGCCTCGCCGGATTACACCCCCAGCCGCTTCAGCCCCGCCAATGTGAGTTACATCCAACGCATTCGTCTCAATCGTTTGAACGAGTCGTCGATTTAGAGGGTCCAATCGTACGAGACCTATGGGAACAATCGTTAATTAAAGACGCCGAGGCTTCCTTTTCGTGGGATTCAAGAAGAAAGAAAAAAAATGATCCTCAGTGACGTATGTACTTCATCCGTGTAATTTGGCGGTGATATTATTCGTGTGCAACACCTGTATAATAGCCCAGATCAACTTTTTTTGGATATTGTGAATACAACAACAACTACTCAAAGTCTGTTTAAAAAAAACACTTTTAAACATAAGGTTCTCAGTACTTATCCTGTTCTTAAATTGGGGGGTAAAAAGACTATTTTAAGATTTTTTTTTTGTATGTTGGTCAGTAGCACAACAATGTTTTTTATTATCAAAGAAAACTGACTACCATTTACTGCTTTTTCCTCTGTTCAGTACTTGCCTTAATTTTATGAAGTTACACATGCGTTATGGTAGTTTGGGCTTTTATTCTCAGATAACCGTATTAGCTGCAGTATTATAAATACAAGAAAAAATACAGGAGAAGTCTATCTTTTAAATATTTGTTTAGAAATTTTTAATGTTTAAATCTGCCATGATTTTATTTGGTTTAATAAACAATGTGGATTTTACGTCTTTTCAGTGGATCGGAGATGTTTTGAATTTTTTGGAGGTTTTAAGCCACTTCCATTGGAGGAAAGTGTTAAACTGCAATTAGAACGCACAAGGAAAATATGCACAAATTGAGGGTAAGGATTAACTCAAAACATTTCATTTTTTTTTGTTTTTCAAAGACAAATTTGGATTTTTACATTCATTGAACGTGACGGAGGAAAGTTACAAATAATTGAACGGTAAGACATTTGAAAAAGGACAAAGTTTTTGATAGAAATCCATTTCCGAATACACTTGATCTGTTCTGAATGTAATTTTTTGAGTGAATTCAACCTTTCTCAGAGAGCACAAACAACTTTGCTGAGGAGATTGTCTTCACACGCTTGTGCTCTCTCAGGTTCGAAGAGAAAATATTTTGCTCTTTTGAATGTTTCTTAATGTGCGGAGCTTGGCAAAAGTGCCCCCCAAAGGAAAACTTTTGGTCCTGCTTCTTGTGCTTTTTGCAAATTTTTGATCAATTCTCTTCCTGTATGTCAGTCAACAGCTTGTTTGCTTTCAAGTAGTCAATAAAACATCCGTCATACTTTGGTTTTTGATCCTTCTTGTGTTTTTGTTGCAGGGGTGCTGTCACCTATCCCAGTCAACTATGGGCAAACCCTGAAGGGACTACAGACCATCTATAGTAAGGCTTTTCTTACGATAGAAAAAAGCCTTACTATACTATGTCGTTTTTGCGATAAAAAGCCTTACTATACTATGTCGTTTTTAGAGAAAAGCCTTACTATATATACTATGTCGTTTTTTTTTGCTATAAAAAGCCTTACTATACTATGTCGTTTTTTTGCGATAAAAAGCCTTACTATACTATGTCGTTTTTTTGCGATAAAAAGCCTTACTATACTATGTCGTTTTTTTGCGATAAAAAGCCTTACTATACTATGTCGTTTTTTGAAGAAAAAAGCCTTACTATACTATGTCATTTTTTGAAGAAAAAAGCCTTACTATACTATGTCGTTTTTTTGAAAAAAAAGACTTACTATACTATGTCATTTTTGAAGAAAAAAGCCTTACTATACTATGTCGTTTTTTGAAGAAAAAAGCCTTACTATACTATGTCGTTTTTTTGCGATAAAAAGCCTTACTATACTATGTCGTTTTTTTGCGATAAATAGCCTTACTATACTATGTCGTTTTTTTGCGATAAAAAGCCTTACTATACTATGTCGTTTTTTGAAGAAAAAAGCCTTACTATACTATGTCGTTTTTTGAAGAAAAAAGCCTTACTATACTATGTCGTTTTTTGAAGAAAAAAGCCTTACTATACTATGTCGTTTTTTTGAAGAAAAAAGCCTTACTATACTATGTCGTTTTTTGAAGAAAAAAGCCTTACTATACTATGTCGTTCTTTTGCGATAAAAAGCCTTACTATACTATGTCGTTTTTTTGCGATAAAAAGCCTTACTATACTATGTCGTTTTTTTGCGATAAAAAGCCTTACTATACTAAGTCGTTTTTTTCCGATAAAAAGCCTTACTATACTATGTCGTTTTTTGAAGAAAAAAGCCTTACTATACTATGTCGTTTTTTTGAAGAAAAAAGCCTTACTATACTATGTCGTTTTTTGAAGAAAAAAGCCTTACTATACTATGTCGTTTTTTTGCGATAAAAAGCCTTACTATACTATGTCGTTTTTTGAAGAAAAAAGCCTTACTATACTATGTCGTTTTTTGAAGAAAAAAGCCTCACTATACTATGTCGTTTTTTTGCGATAAAAAGCCTTACTATACTATGTCGTTTTTTTGCGATAAAAAGCCTTACTATACTATGTCGTTTTTTGCGATAAAAAGCCTTACTATACTATGTCGTTTTTTGAAGAAAAAAGCCTTACTATACTATGTCGTTTTTTTGAAGAAAAAAGCCTTACTATACTATGTCGTTTTTTGAAGAAAAAAGCCTTACTATACTATGTCGTTTTTTGAAGAAAAAAGCCTTACTATACTATGTCGTTCTTTTGCGATAAAAAGCCTTACTATACTATGTCGTTTTTTTGCGATAAAAAGCCTTACTATACTATGTCGTTTTTTTGCGATAAAAAGCCTTACTATACTAAGTCGTTTTTTTCCGATAAAAAGCCTTACTATACTATGTCGTTTTTTGAAGAAAAAAGCCTTACTATACTATGTCGTTTTTTTGAAGAAAAAAGCCTTACTATACTATGTCGTTTTTTGAAGAAAAAAGCCTTACTATACTATGTCGTTTTTTTGCGATAAAAAGCCTTACTATACTATGTCGTTTTTTGAAGAAAAAAGCCTTACTATACTATGTCGTTTTTTGAAGAAAAAAGCCTCACTATACTATGTCGTTTTTTTGCGATAAAAAGCCTTACTATACTATGTCGTTTTTTTGCGATAAAAAGCCTTACTATACTATGTCGTTTTTTGCGATAAAAAGCCTTACTATACTATGTCGTTTTTTGAAGAAAAAAGCCTTACTATACTATGTCGTTTTTTTGAAGAAAAAAGCCTTACTATACTATGTCGTTTTTTGAAGAAAAAAGCCTTACTATACTATGTCGTTCTTTTGCGATAAAAAGCCTTACTATACTATGTCGTTTTTTTGCGATAAAAAGCCTTACTATACTATGTCGTTTTTTTGCGATAAAAAGCCTTACTATACTAAGTCGTTTTTTTCCGATAAAAAGCCTTACTATACTATGTCGTTTTTTGAAGAAAAAAGCCTTACTATACTATGTCGTTTTTTTGAAGAAAAAAGCCTTACTATACTATGTCGTTTTTTGAAGAAAAAAGCCTTACTATACTATGTCGTTTTTTGAAGAAAAAAGCCTTACTATACTATGTCGTTTTTTTTTGCGATAAAAAGCCTTACTATACTATGTCGTTTTTTAAGAAAAAAGCCTTACTATACTATGTCGTTTTTTAAGAAAAAAGCCTTACTATACTATGTCGTTTTTTTTGCGATAAAAAGCTTTACTATACTATGTCGTTTGTTGAAGAAAAAAGCCTTACTATACTATGTCGTTTTTTGAAGAAAAAAGCCTTACTATACTATGTCGTTTTTTGAAGAAAAAAGCCTTACTATACTATGTCGTTCTTTTGCGATAAAAAGCCTTACTATACTATGTCGTTTTTTTGCGATAAAAAGCCTTACTATACTATGTCGTTTTTTTGCGATAAAAAGCCTTACTATACTATGTCGTTTTTTGAAGAAAAAAGCCTTACTATACTATGTCATTTTTTGAAGAAAAAAGCCTTACTATACTATGTCGTTTTTTTGAAAAAAAAGACTTACTATACTATGTCATT
Source organism: Stigmatopora nigra (assembly GCF_051989575.1). NCBI lineage: Eukaryota > Metazoa > Chordata > Actinopteri > Syngnathiformes > Syngnathidae > Stigmatopora > Stigmatopora nigra. The sequence goes on along the minus strand of NC_135511.1, from coordinate 14,865,461 downwards.
TTTGAAGAAAAAAGCCTTACTATACTATGTCGTTTTTTGAAGAAAAAAGCCTTACTATACTATGTCGTTTTTTTGCGATAAAAAGCCTTACTATACTATGTCGTTTTTTTGCGATAAATAGCCTTACTATACTATGTCGTTTTTTTGCGATAAAAAGCCTTACTATACTATGTCGTTTTTTGAAGAAAAAAGCCTTACTATACTATGTCGTTTTTTGAAGAAAAAAGCCTTACTATACTATGTCGTTTTTTGAAGAAAAAAGCCTTACTATACTATGTCGTTTTTTTGAAGAAAAAAGCCTTACTATACTATGTCGTTTTTTGAAGAAAAAAGCCTTACTATACTATGTCGTTCTTTTGCGATAAAAAGCCTTACTATACTATGTCGTTTTTTTGCGATAAAAAGCCTTACTATACTATGTCGTTTTTTTGCGATAAAAAGCCTTACTATACTAAGTCGTTTTTTTCCGATAAAAAGCCTTACTATACTATGTCGTTTTTTGAAGAAAAAAGCCTTACTATACTATGTCGTTTTTTTGAAGAAAAAAGCCTTACTATACTATGTCGTTTTTTGAAGAAAAAAGCCTTACTATACTATGTCGTTTTTTTGCGATAAAAAGCCTTACTATACTATGTCGTTTTTTGAAGAAAAAAGCCTTACTATACTATGTCGTTTTTTGAAGAAAAAAGCCTCACTATACTATGTCGTTTTTTTGCGATAAAAAGCCTTACTATACTATGTCGTTTTTTTGCGATAAAAAGCCTTACTATACTATGTCGTTTTTTGCGATAAAAAGCCTTACTATACTATGTCGTTTTTTGAAGAAAAAAGCCTTACTATACTATGTCGTTTTTTTGAAGAAAAAAGCCTTACTATACTATGTCGTTTTTTGAAGAAAAAAGCCTTACTATACTATGTCGTTCTTTTGCGATAAAAAGCCTTACTATACTATGTCGTTTTTTTGCGATAAAAAGCCTTACTATACTATGTCGTTTTTTTGCGATAAAAAGCCTTACTATACTAAGTCGTTTTTTTCCGATAAAAAGCCTTACTATACTATGTCGTTTTTTGAAGAAAAAAGCCTTACTATACTATGTCGTTTTTTTGAAGAAAAAAGCCTTACTATACTATGTCGTTTTTTGAAGAAAAAAGCCTTACTATACTATGTCGTTTTTTGAAGAAAAAAGCCTTACTATACTATGTCGTTTTTTTTTGCGATAAAAAGCCTTACTATACTATGTCGTTTTTTAAGAAAAAAGCCTTACTATACTATGTCGTTTTTTAAGAAAAAAGCCTTACTATACTATGTCGTTTTTTTTGCGATAAAAAGCTTTACTATACTATGTCGTTTGTTGAAGAAAAAAGCCTTACTATACTATGTCGTTTTTTGAAGAAAAAAGCCTTACTATACTATGTCGTTTTTTGAAGAAAAAAGCCTTACTATACTATGTCGTTCTTTTGCGATAAAAAGCCTTACTATACTATGTCGTTTTTTTGCGATAAAAAGCCTTACTATACTATGTCGTTTTTTTTGCGATAAAAAGCCTTACTATACTATGTTGTTTTTTTGCGATAAAAAACCTTACTATACTATGTCGTTTTTTTGCGATAAAAAGCCTTACTATACTATGTCGTTTTTTGAAGAAAAAAGGCTTACTATACTATGTCGTTTTTTGAAGAAAAAAGCCTTACTATACTATGTCGTTTTTTTGCGATAAAAAGCCTTACTATACTATGTCGTTTTTTTTGCGATAAAAAGCCTTACTATACTATGTCGTTTTTTTGCGATAAAAAGCCTTACTATACTATGTCGTTTTTTTTGCGATAAAAAGCCTTACTATACTATGTCGTTTTTTTGCGATAAAAAGCCTTACTATACTATGTCCTTTTTTGAAGAAAAAAGCCTTACTATACTATGTCGTTTTTTGAAGAAAAAAGCCTTACTATACTATGTCGTTTTTTGAAGAAAAAAGCCTTACTATACTATGTCGATTTTTGAAGAAAAAGGCCTTACTATACTATGTCGATTTTTGAAGAAAAAAGCCTTACTATATTATGGCGTTTTTTGAAGAAAAAAGCCTTACTATACTATGTCGTTTTTTGAAGAAAAAAGCCTTACTATACTATGTCGATTTTTGAAGAAAAAAGCCTCACTATACTATGTCGTTTTTTGAAGAAAAAAGCCTTACTATACTATGTCGTTTTTTGAAGAAAAAAGCCTTACTATACTATGTCGTTTTTTGAAGAAAAAAGCCTTACTATACTATGTCGATTTTTGAAGAAAAAGGCCTTACTATACTATGTCGATTTTTGAAGAAAAAAGCCTTACTATATTATGGCGTTTTTTGAAGAAAAAAGCCTTACTATACTATGTCGTTTTTTGAAGAAAAAAGCCTTACTATACTATGTCGATTTTTGAAGAAAAAAGCCTTACTATACTATGTCGTTTTTTGAAGAAAAAAGCCTTACTATACTATGTCGTTTTTTGAAGAAAAATGCCTTACTATTCTATGTCGTTTTTTGAAGAAAAAAGCCTTACTATACTATGTCGTTTTTTGAAGAAAAAAGCCTTACTATACTATGTCGATTTTTGAAGAAAAAAGCCTTACTATACTATGTCGTTTTTTGAAGAAAAAAGCCTTACTATTCTATGTCGTTTTTTGAAGAAAAAAGCCTTACTATACTATGTCGTTTTTTGAAGAAAAAAGCCTTACTATACTATGTCGATTTTTGAAGAAAAAAGCCTTACTATACTATGTCGTTTTTTGAAGAAAAAAGCCTTACTATACTATGTCGTTTTTTGAAGAAAAAAGCCTTACTATACTATGTCGATTTTTGAAGAAAAAGGCCTTACTATACTATGTCGATTTTTGAAGAAAAAAGCCTTACTATATTATGGCGTTTTTTGAAGAAAAAAGCCTTACTATACTATGTCGATTTCTGAAGAAAAAAGCCTTACTATACTATGTCGATTTTTGAGGAAAAAAGCCTTACTATACTATGTCGATTTTTGAAGAAATTGGAATAAGAAGAAAAAACCTGGGTTCAAATCATGCTAACTTTACCCACTGAAAGGTACCACAAAGTACTAAGTATGATTCTGGGAATGAAAAGAGACAAAACAACAAATACTACTATTTAATCTTGAAGAGTGGTGGCCCAATGGTTAAGTCATCAGTTTCCCACTTCACTGGTCTTGGGTTCAAATCCAAGTGCCTGCAAAGATTTTCCCAATATATTATTCAGGTCAACGATTGAGGTAAAAGTACAAGTGCTACTCCTTTCTCCAACAGGGTGGTGGCCCAGTGGTTAAGTCATCAGTCTGCCATCTCTGTGGTCCTGGGTCCAAATCCCAGTGCCTGCAAAGATTTTCCAAATATTATTCAGGTAAATGCATGAGATAAAAGTATAAGTATTACTACTTTCTCTTACAGGGTGGTGGACCAGTGGCTAAGTCATCAGTCTGCCACCTCTGTGGTCCTGGGTTCAAATCCCGGTGCCTGCAAAGATTTTCTAAATATTATTCAGGTAAATGAATGAGGTAAAAGTACAAGTACTACTCCTTTCTCTCACAGAATGGTGGCCCAGTGGCTAAGTCATCAGTCTTCCACCTCTGTGGTCCTGGGTTCAAATCCCGGTGCCTGCTAATATTTTCCCAATATATTATTCAGGTAAATGAATGAGATAAAAGTATAAGTATTACTACCTTCTCTCACAGAGTGGTGGCCCAGTGGCTAAGTCATCAGTATGCCACCTCTGTGGTCCTGGGTTCAAATCCCGGTGCCTGCAAAGATTTTCCAAATATTATTCAGGTTAATGAATTAGATAAAAGTAAAAGTATTACTACCTTCTCTCACAGAGTGGTGGCCCAGTGGCTAAGTCATCAGTCTGCCATCTCTGTGGTCCTGGGTTCAAATCCCGGTGCCTGCAAAGATTTTCCAAATATTATTCAGGTAAATGAATGAGGTAAAAGTACAAGTACTACTCCTTTCTCCCACAGGGTGGTGGCCCAGTGGTTAAGTCATCAGTCTGCCACCACTGTGGTCCTGGGTTCAAATCCCGGTGCCTGCAAAGATTTTCCAAATATTATTCAGTTAAAAGAATAAGTTCTAATGCCTAAGTGTTTAAGTGTATAAGTCTTCACTGGTGGATGAAACATTTTAACAAAAAAATGACTAAGTGTTTCACCCCATTTCCTTGGATAAAACGTTTCAACACCCATGTATAAGTGGGGCACGAGTTGGTGTAGTGGGTTGCACACTCGCCTTTGCACCGAGAGAACGTGAGTTCGCTTCCCGGTGTCGGCGGTTCACTGACCAAGCAAGCGGTCGAGGGTCGGCCGAAGGCCGACCCGAGAACGCCTTTCGCACATACAGGTCCATCAAGTGTCTTCCGAACTGCCGAAGGCAGTTCGGAATATAACCTTTTGCTGAAAAGTATGACTAAGTGTTTAATAAAAATTAAAAAGTTATTTTTTTTCTCTTCTTCTTATTCCATTTACTGAACTCCATGGTTTGGTGATCAACCAAATGTCGACAGCGGGAAGCGAACCCGGGTCTCCCCGATGGGAGTCCGGTGCACTAACCTCTGCGCCACCAAGTAGCTATACTTTCCTTAGTAGTCATTTGAGTATCTTGACTACAAATACACAGAAACAACTAAGTGAAAATGTGTCCCAACCGGGATTTGAACCAGGACCACCTAGACGAGAGACAAATGAGTTAACCTCTACGCCACAGTGCCATATTATACTAAGTCATTTGTTAGCAAAGAAGCCTTACTATACTATGTCATTTTTTTAAGCCTTACTATACTATGTCGTTATTTTCAAAGAAAAAAAGCTTTACTTTACTATGCCGTTTTGTATTTATCAACTCATTAAATTGATGCCACACTACCAAACGAAAGAAAAACAAAACCTTAAAACCCCAGTGCAAACATACAAACGCTAAAGTGGTTATTCTAGCACAAATTCCTCTCTCGCATTTCCTTGTCATATAGATATGCTATGGCTCTTAATAAATCATAACTCGGACAAGTGTTTTTTGTCACCTTTATTGATAATAAAAGGTGCAGCAGACATGGCTCAAAACAGTACAAATACTTGCTAAGTGCTTTTTTTTCCAGGCTGGACTGAATGCTGACACCACATAAAGATGGCTGACGATATCGCAAAGCACTTACAAATGGACTACTTTTGAAATGATTTTAACAACAGACCAATCAATCTGTACAGTCAATCCTATTTTCTCTTCTGGAAACAAGTCTTCCTTCCTATCCTATTCATATTAACACTTACACTAACTTTTTTTTGGTTAGGAACTTCTCTCATATAAAAATCCTGAATGACAATCTGTTGTTGGCTGTGGACGCAATGATAATTTTATCACCCACCCAAGCCCCCCGTGCCAATTAAACAAACCTTTGGACGTGAGACGAAAGACACTTGAGGAGAAAACTCATTATCACTGACCCCTGCAGACCAGTCCGTCATCCCAACTACGATTCCGGAAGGATTATCATGTCGGCCGATCAGGTTCGCGTTAGTTTATCTGGGGGCATGAATCCTGCATCTCCCAGAGTTCTTAGGGCCACTCGGCCACTAGGACGAATGGTGAGCCATGTGATGCTGCCATTGTTTAACCCCATACGTAACCAGCCTTCAGGTGGAAACTGCAGGGCCCTGATGAAAACAAACAAAAACACATAAAAAAATTAATTAGTGGGATACACACTCCTAAAAAAAGTGATATCTTAAAACATTGTATCAGGGGTGTCAAAATTGGAGTTGGTTCCCGGTCCGCATTAACGGACCATTTTCAATGTAATATTTAGATTTTTTTTATATAAATTGATTATAAGAATTGGATTAAAATCCCTGAACATTCTATTTTTGATAAATCTAAAACAATGTTTATTTTAGCTTTTTTTAAATATATTTTTAGATTTTTCAAAAATATTTTTGAACTAAAAACACAGAAAAAAAAATATTAAAAATGACAATTATTGATTTAAAAGTGGGAAAAATCAGGAAATTTAACAAATATTTACTCTTTATCTTAATTTGGCCGAACCATTTTAGATAAGAGATTTTTTTTATAAATGGATTAAAAGAATTGTATCAAAATCCCCGAATATTCCGTTTTTATAGATCTAAAGCAATGCTTATTTTAGCTTTTTTTAAATCTATTTTTAGATTTTACAAAAATATTTTTGAACTAAAAACTGAAAAAAATCCTTTAAAAAATTTAAATTTTTCATTTAAAAGGGGGAGAATCAGGAAATTTGATGTACATCTATAGTCTATACTCTTCATTTTAATTTGATCCTAAAACAGAAAGTCGGCACTCATCATTTACTTTCTCGGGCCGCACAAAATGATGCGGCGGGCCAGATTTGGCCCCCGGGCCGCCACTTTGACACCCATGTTGTATATCAAGGCTGCAACAACTAATGCAATTGTTGGCTAACAAATTTGAGGATGGAATTTTGCCAGCAACATTGTTCTTGCTAAGAATTTGGATTAAGAGGAGTACAAACCGGCAGACGAAATAGCGGATGACGTTGGCGTGACACACGATGATCTCGTAGCTGTCCTCCTTCTGCTTGGGTTCCGCCCGGTGGATGTAGCGTCGGAAGGCTGCTTCGATGCGTGCCCCGTCTTCGTGGTACTGCTAGAGGACGGTCGGGTGAAAGCGACAGTGACATATTATATGACGGGTGTGTTCTTTGGTAATGTAAAAGTCGCACAAGAGAGGGCAATTTTAATTCTCACCACAGCGTCCGGCTTCCAATGAGTGACGGGTGGGACGGGCTCAATGGGGGCGCCCTCTCGGAGCAAGTCGCAACTCAAAAGCTCCACGCCTGAAAAACACAAGATGAGCTGAACCAATTGTCAAATGGCATCCACATTGATCGTGACCATTATCTAGAACACGTGTCAAAGTGGTGGTCCGAGGGCCAAATCTGCGCCGCCGCATCATTTTGTGAGGCCCGAGAAAACGAATCACGAGGGCAGACTTTCTGTTTTAGGATCAGATTAAAATAAAGAGTCTAGATGTATTTTAAATTTCCTGATTTTCCCCCTTTTAAATTAAGAATTGTCATTTTTCAATCCTTTTTTCTTTTTTTAGTTCAAAAATAATTTTGTAAAATCTAAAAATATATTTAAAAAAACTTGAATAAACATTGTTTTACATCTATAAAAAAACTGAATATTCAGGGTTTTTGATCCAGTTCCTTTAATCCATTTATTTAAAAATAAATCAAAATATAATATTTAAAATGATCCAGCCAAATTAAGATGGAGTATAGATGTGTATTAAATTTTCTGATTTTCCCTCTTTTAAATAAATAATTGTCATTCTTAAACCAATAAAATTGATTATGTAAAATCTAAAAATATATTTAAAAAAAAAGCTAAAATAAACATTGTTTCAGATATATAATAAACTGAATATTTAGGGCTTTTAATCCAGTTATTTTAATCCTTTTATAAATAAAAAAAAAACTAAATATTATATCTAAAATGGCCCACGTGAAATCCAGTTGACGTTAAAGCGGCCGGCGAACCAACCCGAATCTGACACCCTTCATCTAAAAAGCTACAACGATACCTGGAAGGTGTTTGCTGATGATGTGTGCCGTCTCTGTGGCTCTGGACATACTGGAGTGGACTAGGACATCATATTTCAATCCCAAGGCCGCAAGGCGATGACCCGTCAACTCCGCCTGCTCTCGGCCTGAGGAAACACAACAATGGGCCGTAAGAATAGGAAATGACTTACAGCAATTGTGGATATTTGCTTCATCGAAACCCAAAAAAGGATTATGACGCAAAGAGACATACCCAAAGGGGTAAGGATGCGCTCTTTATCGCTGCTCCCGCTCAGGTTGTACTGGGAATGGCGGATGAGAAGAATGTTGCGCGTGGCTTTGGGTTTGCCGTTGTCCTGCTCCGAGCTGGGATCTTCCGTCGTACTCTCCTTTTTTTTGCCATTGGAAAGGCTAGAATGGTCTCTCCTGCAAAGCAGGATACATTTAGCATCACAAGTGTTATTTTGTTCTTTATCAAGAAGGAAATATTGACACTATAATCAGCTTAGATTTCATTGTGCTTAACAAATGAATATATTGATCCAGATTGATTGTTGTGTCAACATATGGCAGATGTCATGTATTGGCGTTTCACATTTGTAAATGTCTATTTGACCCGATTTTTATTTTATTTTTGTCCTACACGGGTGCATTACATTGATGATGAAGTTGAGTATCCAAGTACTGTTTAATATCTAAGTACATTTGACCGGCGACGAAAAGAGCGGCGACCAAACGTCCAAGTTACTTTTTCATTCTCGTAGTTTTGGTTCATTTCTGACACCTCGATAAACATTTAAACATTAAATGACATAGGCATCCACAGTATTGACAGATACACAATATATATTAGGATAAAACATCAGATATTATTATCTTACTTGTCCCAGTTGGTGTCCCACGAGTGCCCCGTCGGGACTGGTGTGATGCTGGCCGCCGTCCATGCTGGCTGTGCGGCTTCGAGCACGGACAGTCGGGATAAGCGTACGGCCGTCTCGCTTCTATTTTGGCCGAAATAGCCGCGAGAGTCGGCGGCGGCCACTAAAGCCACAGCGGCTGAACCAGTGGCAAAAGCGCATATTAGTTTGAGAGTTTTCCTGGAAGACATCGCGTTAGCTTTAGCCTTAGCGTTAGCCTGCCTGCCTGCCGGTTGTTGAATGCTAACAAATTAGCTTGATCGAAAGAGTGTTGCTTTCAAAATATGCCAAATGTTTGGCTACGACTATGAAAGACTTTAGTAGAAAACACACTGGTTGGTTTTAAGTTAAAACCATCCGAAGTATAAACACAACACTTGAATACTACCCAGGTGATAGTCGTGCCCCAGGAACTGAAGATAAAGCAGGCATACAGGATTGAAAAGCTAATCTTTAGCAAGTTGTTTACGTACTACGGTGGCCGAGTTAGGTCGCATTTCATAGACAGCCGATGAAAAATTGCAAAGAAAAATAGATTGCTAAATTTTGGGTGCAGTAGTTGGAACGATTTGAAAGCTAAACGTGAAAAATATGAAATATGAAAATCACTGCCTTACATAATAATGCATTATTTTAATAATGGAGTCAGAAATGTGTAGCAAGCACAAAACTCAAACACACTTGTGAAGAATTCTGAAACAGTCAACGATAATACCACCATTATTTTTGCAAACGTCATTTTCCCTATTTTTAATAAATAAATGAAACTTGTATTATTCAAACTGACTGGCTGGCCATCAATTCAGGGTGACCCATACATATCTAATGTTTCTCCCCCTCTTCTAACTATAAAATGTAAATAATTTAAAAAATGTCATTAAAAGGCCCCAATGAGGCTTTGGACAATTTGTAATCTACATAAATGATACATTTATTAGTCAAAAAAACGACTTGAACATCTCTGCCCGACACAAACAAATAAATATTTAAAGTCACCACACGAGGGCGCACTCAACTAAATGATACACACCACTAATAGCAATCATACTCTGCTTTCTCTTAAAAAATATTCAACTACCATCTGATTTACGTATACTAACCACAAACGATCAACCCTCATTTCCACAAAAATCCAACCACACCAACACTAAAGATCTCCCGTTTACGATGAAATAACATTCAAATCACGGTGCAGAACTGGCATTCGCTTCTGAATATAGTCAGGTATTTTACTTTGAAAAAAATAAGCAACTTTTCTCATCCCAGCCAAAATAATAATAAAAATGCAATGATTCCCCGTCATCTTTCCCCAAAGACACTTGCACGGAGTATTTTTTTTCTTTTCTAACGGCCCAGTGACCTCAGCAGTGGGCTGGATTGGAAGGGTGGGATTTCCAGGTTTTCAGTCACAGAGCTATTCCTATTCCTGCCTGCAAGAATCTATTCCGCTTCAACGCTAGCAAAGAGCGGACCGACTCTAAATCGCAGTAGAAATACAATCCTGGATCCATTTTTTTTCTTCTCCACATGCCATAGCACCCGGGATTAACAATTAAGGAATGTGGAAATTACAGAATGCCCACCAGCGCCGGAAAGAGATTTAAACCCAGCAAATACATCCCGGTATCTACAGCTGCCACTCTTCTTGTGGGATCGACCACTTTATTTTTCGTTTTCACGTAAGTTGCACATTGCCTTGGTCTTTTCGAGGTTTGCAGGCTCGGATTTAGGTTAATAACTCATTGGATTTTGGAATCTGCCATTGAAAGGGGTTTTGCACGAGAGCCCAGTGGACATTCAGTCGCCTTCATATTGCATGTGGGAGATGAACTTGCTTTATTGTTAAAAAAAAAACTAGTTAAAGAGTGTAACTATGGTATTAGGCATCAGTTTCATCAGTTGCATGGTCTACGTAGGCCCCCCAAACTCACTCATCAACAGCTTTATTTGATCTTTGAACAGGCCATCTCGTTTAATACATATTTAGAATGGTTGCCATGGTCACCTAACAGTGTTTGAAGAGTCCTAGTGACGGTCAGGCAATGTTGGATATTATAATGAATGGGTGTATGGATTTTAAACGTAGTTTTAGAGGAGTCACTGTAAATCAAGGATGGAGATGACTGTGTTGAAATTGATGACATCTGATGAGACCACCCCCCAAAATATACACTTTTTCTATTCTAATACAAACCCATTTTCTAATGTTCAATTAGGAGGGACATTGGGGGTAACAATGTGTTTATTATGGTGGTCATTTCTAGAGTTTGATCTGTTTAGGGATCACGTTTACATCATCTTTGGTGGGATCTAGACATAGTTGACTGGTGTAGTTGTACATTACGCATTTAATATTTATGTTTACTTGTATAATACATGGTTACATTCTGATTTCTTAATATTCAGTGCTTTTTTTCTGCTAAATTATGACCTGGAATCAATTAAAAAAAATACATTTATGCAGTAGGATGTTCTTGACTTACGTCTTGACGCAATTTAACTATCAAAGTGACCATACGTGGTCTGCAATCCTAGTTATTTTGTACTCTTAAGCTCAATGCTTGAGATTGAAGCAAACATATGGTGTTTGCGGCTTCTATAGGCCACTTGGACTCCAGCTTTAAAAGTCTTGTTTTAGCTTTGCATAGGCAAATAACCTACTTTGCAAAATCAAATGGGCAACCTAACACACATTTGTATTCAGATAAAACATAAATTCACAATTTCTGCCTGTCTTAAAAAGGAATTTAGTACATCTAAAGGCATTTCAGTACAGTACAAGAATTGTGTCGATCACTTTAAGTGTTCACAAAGGTTGGTCCCATAGCAGATGGTTCAAGGGTGAGGATTAAGACTTTACTCGGTTACTCCTTCATTTTGCAGTTAAAGGCCTAAAGGATTGATTTGAGCATAATGGAACTCCCTGGGGAGTCGCATACATCCAAACTAGGGCATGTCCCACTACTGTCAAATACACATAAGAGACTATTATGCTGATCCGGGACTCGTCATGTCTTGAATAAATTTAGTCTTCCATAATACAAGGGAGTTCATTATTTAAATTGTAAACTAAATTAAAAAAAAGAAGGCACAAGGCATATGGGACAATCAAAATAAACATTTTTTTTTGGATGAGAGTGTGTTATTTTACAGTTGCCAGCAATGGAGTGAGAATTGAGACCATTTTTTTGGCACATGCAATACTTTTCATGGTGGTTGTGTATTTGGCTTTCTAACAGCTTGTGTTTTCTACTGAGATTAACACACATTAGAGCAGATTTATTTAGACTGTTTTGCATGCATGACAATGAAATGGTGATAATTAAAGGCAGGCCATTTTAGTACTTATTATTATTATTTTTATATTGAATATACATTTACTATATTAAAACAAATAATGCAATTTGAGCTATGTTGGTTGTGATTTTCTTGACTTTTTTGTCTTTTTTTCTGGAAACTGTTTCAGTCTTTGTAAAAAAAATTGCTGCTGTCAAAAAATTAAAAATGTCAATCGAAATAAATCCTGCGTTACCCCTGATTAATCTTTTATTAATGTTTTAAATGCAAAAAATGTATATATATTTTACATTATTTAGTTCCCCGTAAACCTTAAATTACTCACTATAGTTATAGACATAAAATCCATATGAAATAGGAATGCTGGCCTTGAATATTTTTTACCGCCAATGACCTCAACAGACACCCAATCCAATTCGTTCAATTAAAAATACACTATTATTATTATTATTATTAAATACACAATTCCAATCATCTCCTTACCAAATTAACGCAAAACAATTTTATTTTTATCCTTTAATTTTTCTGATAACAACCATAGCAGAAAAAAATCTGGTCGAGGTTATATTGGGATAATACCATCTAGGGTTTTTATCTGCATCTAAAACCGGATTCTATCTCATAATAGAAAAAACTTGCTTAATATATTATTTATCACTACTCCTTGAAAGTCCTTTTGTTGGAAATAGAAACGTTGTTATGTTGTCGTCTGTTTCCAAGTCGTGTAGCAACAGTTTAAGGGCAACCGTAGTGGTTGTTTTCTGCCTGGAAACTCTAAATTCATCATCGAGTAATAACTTTGTGGAGCACCACTTGCAGTCTGTTTTTGAATTATGAAAACGGGAGTAAGTGTTGGCATTGCCTGCTGTCGTACCAGTCAATTTGAGCTTTGGAGAAGTACTGTGCAGAAGTAGTCTTGACAGGGATCTAATCTTCAGCTTCCACATCTGTTTCCTCCCTTTCAAAGCACGTCCATTCACCCACACTTCTTCATTCAGGTCCTGCAAAAAGCATTGTTTGGCCTTGAATCTGGTCTAGAGTCTTAATCTTGTAGGTATGTCCGGCATAGTAGTTGGACTGACTGCAGAGTGGTTGTAATAAATCCCATTTCTTTTGTCGTTAAACTGCATTTCACTTGTACTGAACTTTTGGGAAAGTTTTCCTCTACTTTGATGTGGATTTGTTGATGTGGAACTATTTAGAGTTTCACTTTAGTTGAAGCATCTGTTGACTGTAAAAGGAATTACAAACATGTTCAGATGTGTGTTTTTTTAGGGATGTTTTAAAAGGGACTGCATAGTTTCTATTAAAAAAATACACGGAAATAAAAAGTAGCTTTAGCAGTGTTAGTTTTGAATCGAACATTGTAGCAAAATAGAGAGGAATGTTGCATGTGAAGCCTATGGTGGTACAAAACATTGTTTACTCAATGTCAATGAACTTTAGGGTTTAGGCTTGCTACACATTGACTCTCACAATCATGCGTTTTTAATGAGGTTTTGGATTTTTTGGTCTTTTATTGTACATTTAAAGGTTCAAGAAGTCATCCAATGTTGCCTTCACGCTATTTATTTCCAGATTAGCTGCACTAGAAGAGCATAATTTAAATTAGATTAGATTAAACAACTTTATTCATCCCGTATTCGTGGAATTTCACTGTCATAGTAGCTAGAGGGTGAGAATACAGACACAGAAAAATACACTATAGACCTAAATAAATAGGTAATAAATAAGTAAATAAATACACATTTTGCATGATATATATACATATATACACATACATATATACACATACATATATACACATACATATATACACATACATATATACACATACATATATACACATACATATATACATACATATATACACATACATATACATATATACACATACATATACATATATACACATACATATACATATATACACATACATATACACATATACACATACATATACATATATACACATACATATACATATATACACATACATATACATGTATATAATGCAATTATAGTGTATTCATGAGGGAACCGTTATCTCTGGGGCTTTGTGAAGACAACGCTAAATTCCAAAAAAGTCAACCTGAGGCAAGGCTCAAGTAAAAACATTCCGCTGGTGAAGCTGTACTGCAATCACAGCAATCAAGCCATGTTGCTAGTCTTGCGTGAAAAGGAGCTCAGTGAATAAAAAGAAAATCTTTCTAATCTCCTTTCCAGCTATTATGTCACTGATTCTCAGCTAGGTGAAGATAAAAACCTGAGGGTGAAGTTTGAGATAGCCCCCCAAATCCGGTTCTTGCTACCCTATGCAGACTGCAACTACAAATTACAAGTTTGGTACAATTAGATGGTGTGTTTTGCTCTTTGATTTTAATTTTAGTAGACAGCAAATCATCAACAGCTAGCAAATGATATATTGATTTTTGTCTTAAAGTACAGTATGATATCCAACTTTGGGTAAGGTTTTGCATGCTGTACATTATTCCAGTTCTTCCTTTTGGTTCTGTAAATAGATCCATGTGGAGTCTGTGCATAGCAATGTGTGGGCCAAGTGCAGGAAAGTCCAACGAGGTGCTTTCCTCCCCAGCAAGTTTGTAGACTGAGGCCACCTGGAAAGTGTCTTTTTTTGTTTTTGGTGAACATGTGGTAGTCATTTAGACTTCCAGCCTATCCCCACCCTGTTTCCCCTAACGCTGTTTTTCATAGAGCAACTGGCAAGAACTAGTTGGGACTCTATAGCCTAACACTACTTACTGTGAGGTGTCTAAGTACTTAGACCTAGGCTGATATAGATTAAAATTCAATTAAAATGTTCAAAAGAGTTTTATAAAAGAACAAAATGAACATTTGATCTATTTCGTATGCATTTTTCTGGATTTTTTGAATGTGAATTCATTCATTCAATGAAGTTATCCCATGTGAAGCCATTGTATATTTTACACTGATCTAAGCTATGAAATATCTGATTAATTGATGCTCTTTGAATATAGTACCGAAAAATCAATTTAATCTTTGGAAATGTTACTTTTCCCTTCTGATAAGAGTTTGGCACAATAGTTGGAATGCAGATATTTAAGTGTGAAATAGTTACTAGTCCCCTGATAATCTTAGTATAATTATGAGCTTGTACTGGTGTTTGTAACGAGAGTCGACCAGTAAGTACTATGTGTTGAAGTAAGCTGCCACTGAAAAATTCTTGAAAAACTAATCTTCAATAGAATACAAAGTTCTTTCTATAAAATATAAAAATACTTGGGAGAATCACAGTTGGGCATGTTTTTGGCTTGAAATATTTGCGTTTTATGGAATAATAAACTTTAAAGGCTATGTTTAAGACCCATATGTCAATGTTGGCAGACTACAATGCGTGGAATTTCCAGAAATCATTCTTTAGGTGTGAGAACTCTCTAGCCGTTTTCACGGTAATGTTGTTTTCAGTTTATTTAGTCTCTGTCATAAGGGTATTTACCGTTTTTTTTTAACGCCCACAAGCATGAATTAGTCAGTCAGAGCTTAACAAATTTGGCTAAGCACAGAGAGATCTGCCATGCTTAATTTTCTCTCCGTGAAGTACACAAATGTAAATTACAAGAGTAAATGTGTATTCATCAATATGATTCAGTGTCTTCTCATGACAGATGCAGATATTCCTCCCGATTAGCTTTTACATTGCTAAAAACAATAAAACCATGCTCCTTCTCAACCTCAATGATTTAATGCTGCTTTATAAATAGGCCAAAATGATTTACTACAAATAGCACATTTTGATTCGTGACCGGACATTTGGTCGCCGATCTTTTGGTCTCTTTTGGTCGCCAGTCAAATATACTTAGATATTAAACAGTACTTTGATATTAAACTCTCTCTCTTAGATATTTAAGTCTCTCTCATTAATATAATTTTGAGAGCTGGCTTCAACAGTGAACTCTCTGTCACCATTTGACTGGCGACCAAAAGACTGGTGATCACAAGGGACCAAAATACTGGCGACCAAAAGAACAGGCGACCAAAAGAACAGGCGAGCAAAAGAACAGGCGCCCAAAAGAACAGGCGACCAAAAGACCGGTGACCAAAAGAACAGGCGACCAAAAGAACAGGCGACCAAATGTCCGAGCACCAATTTCATACAATGACTCATTTCAGCATCCCGCAAGACAGCACCACCCATCGTCACCCTAATGAGGACAAGTCCTCTTTGAGGAGTCTTTGAGTCTCCATAAACAATAGGGAACTGTTAAATTGTTCTGCTTTGAATTTGGCTGCTTCCATCATTTTAAATTGCACAATCTCTCCTGGTGCTTCGTCAATAATGCAGCCTGTATACTTTATGATAAAAGCATGTTAGCGTTTAGCATCATTTACTATCAGCCAGGCTATTGTGAATCTCCAACAACTTGAAGTATTGACTTTTATCACACTGCTCTGCACTCATTTTCCACTCTACGTCCTCGACCATGAATTTAAGATCAATGCTACGGTGCAGAAAACCTTGCAAGAAACATTTTCACATCATGTCGGTTCTCACGATTTTTCTGGAAATATAGAAAATGTCAACACCTTGTTACGATCCCATACTAACACTAGTCTGATACACACTTGCGGGTTTAATGTGTCTTGCATAATTTAGCCCATTTTATGATAAGATAATCATTCAAGGTGCTTATCTGCCAATGCTCCTAAGTACATCCCTCCTCGCACTCATGTGATACATACCGGGAATTGAGATACACTCCCTAAGAATGTATGCTGGATGTTATTAGTGCTGCTAAGACCTCCATTTGGTTCTACTTGGTAGAAACCAATGTGTTTGTGGGTTGGCTAAGATTTATTAGTTCCATATAACACGAGACTTTGCAGTGTGATTTTTCAAATAAGTCAGTCAATGTGGGAAAGCAAAATGGGAAGCTGAGTTTAACAGTTTCCCACGGCAGATGAGCTGTGGTTAAGTCATGCTGACGGTCAAGAAATGTCTGCTGCCTATGAACCCCAATGAAAACAATTGTTGAGATTGGTATTGGCTGTCGGGCAATAGTGCTGTCAACGAGTTGTAATTTAAAATGAGTGTCAACGGTGTTGCTTGAATGTCGAGGCGAATTTGGCAAAATCTCAGTTCACCTCTGATAGGGATGGACGCTGGATGGACGTTGTTGAAGATGGCAAAAGGACAACATCAGATGGAGGTGGTTTTGGAGATGTGATGGCAGCTGCACACATACTTCCAAGTGGCGTGGGTTGAGGTGTAGTGGCAGCTGGCAGATGGAGGTCATGTCCTTGCAACACCTCTATCTGTCAAATGGGATTTGTGAGTTTTATTAGCCATTTACAATTCACTCAATGAGTAATTGCACTTCAGGTCACTAAAAAAAAAAAGACATTGGCCTCGGTCAAAAGTTCGACTGATTTTTCATTTGTTCATTTTCCATTCTGCTTATCTTGGTTAACACAACCAACAGCTAATCAATAGATGTTCAATCTGACTGTAGGTACTTGTATATGCAGTATAATGGCTCCAAATGTTCATAGTAGTTCACGACTTTAGCACAGAAAATAATCAGTTTCCTTAATCTGAAATTAATTAAGAATAACATAAAAAACAACTTGTTTTCCACAGACTGTGAAAATAGCTGCTAGCTATTCACCATCTCTTTAGTTTTGCATCATCTGTCAAACACGATTACAGAGAGTGACAGGTTGTCTTCATCTCTTCAACTTCAGGCCAAGAAAGTCAAAAAATATCCAAAGTGTCCAATGTTTCATTGGCGAATCAGATTGTAGGAACCTCGAGCTATTTACTAAAACTGCTGTCCTTATCTGCACTGCATGCAAGCTCTTAAAGTGTGATGTCTATGGCACAAGTGTGTGTGTTAGTGCTTTACATTGACTTTGTGTGGGCAGTCGACAAGGGCCACTATTCAAGCGCTTCAGTGTGTTCATTTACAATCTGCTCTCCACATTGGCCGACTAAGTGGTGACTGATGGTCACTGAGGCCTATTTTTAAACTCCCCCACCACTCCCTCCACCGTAACTGGAGCACAGTACTAAAGGCTCATTTGAATGAGATACAAGGCACAACTTGGATTTGGTTGTCTATCTGGAACTACACACAAAGTTGTACTATATCCTTCCCTTAGGGTTCCTAAAAAAACTCATTAATACTTTTGAAATGTCTGCCAGGCACATTTAGAAGTTTATCTTGGCACAAAAAAAAAAAACTTGTCGGCTTGCACGTTCTGTATCTTTTTTTTTTTGTTGGCAGAAACTAAGTTGCACCTGTATGTTCTAGTTTGTTAGAAAGAGGATTGTGGGAAGACTTTTTTTCAAAAATTTTTGAAGGGTGTACAAAGAGATGTAGAGTTTGGTTTAGATGCGTAAAAAGGTTGGATTAGAGCGTGTAGTTTGTTTGGATTTAGACTGTCATTTACATATGGACAATGAATTTGATGAAATAAAGACCTTGTATGTAGGAAGTGGCTGCCAAGGGTTAATAACTGCAGAAACAAGAAGCTGACCTTGTCGTTTTTTTTTTTTTAGATTTCAACATCAGACAGTGTTAGTAGGAGATTATCATGTCCTTGAATTACAGAAACATTTGAATTAGGACATTTTCTGGTTCAAAATAGGCCCTACAATAGTCTTTTTGTCAAAAAATGACAGAGTTAGAGTCAAACCTGATGACATATCTTTTGTTTTTAATGTGTTTTTTGTTTGACGTTTATTTTTTGTGGACTCTAACAACTCAAAATAACAACAAAGAGTTGTAGCTGTTTCTAAGTGCTTTTGTTTGTTTGTTTGATCCATTGGACAGAGTTGAACTTTAGGTCTAAAACATAAGCGTAGTCAGCAATGAGTAAGAACTGTTATGTTTCATTTTCCTTTGTATCCAAACACAGTCATTTTGACACAAAGTCGGTCGGCATGGTCAGAAGAAGCACATGTGAAATAATTGGGACACCAAATGGAAAAAGTTGACTCACACTATACAGGGAACCCGGAGGGAGTAGTGCTTAACCGGGCGTCGTCTTCGTTTGTCATTGTGGATGTGTTTTGTCAAGCAAAACAGTTGAACCGGATGGTTTCAATGTTTCTTTTAAAAAAAGACAATAAAACACCATAATGAAACATACTTGTTAAATATAATATTACTTAATCTCCTACGACCTGGTGTCCACATGTGTGGACATCACATTTTTCTGGTTCTCAAGACTACAATGTTAAATTTTGGACTACAAGGTCCACTAATAATTTTTCTAAGAAACTACATCATGTAAAAAGATAGACATATTCTTTGTTTTTACACTCATCAGATCCCAATTAGCCTAAATGTTAAAGAGAAAATAAAACTGCATGCCTTGCAAGAGCTTGGGTCTTAGGAGGTTAATGAAATGACAATAAAGAATAAATAAATAATTGAATATAGTGGTTTTGGATGCTTGCTATAATTGACTAGTTTGTTCGAAAGTGCTTTCATTACATTGGTGTGTACAATATTATATGCTTAGAACTACTGTCATTTGTTTTGAAATGAGCCTGAGTAGGCCAAGCATTACAAAATGTACGCATATTGAGCAAATTATGTCTTAAACCTGGATTTCTTGTGAATCTTAGAGTTGTTTGTTTAATTCAATCAGTCCACAACATGAAAGTCCGCCTTTTCAAACATTATAACGCAAATTACTCTTGAAGTACTGCTGCAGCTCTTGATTAGTCATCAGTGGGCAGCCACATTTGCGTCATATGCTGGTCATTATATTAGCATTATTGAACTCTTCCACTGTATTACAGGGCCGGAATAAATCAATGTGTTGGATGTTGTTGAACTTTGAATGCATGGATGAATGAGTCTGTTACTCTTAGAGTGAACGGGTCTTAAACTAGCTAGCAACACCTCTTGTGGTGTGATCTAAAACGGCTGCATTGAATGCAAGTGGGTGAATGTGTGTCAGTTAAATATTGCTGAATGACAGTTTAGCCGTCTCACTGAAATAGAACAAGGTCCTCTTACATTTAGCAGTTATAAATATTTCAGTCCTGGGTGGACAGCTAGTCTTTGTTCTTTGCAGCTGCAATAAGAAAGTGCTATAAAGAGGTAACTGCTGGGATTTTTATGAGCTTAAATCTTCACATGGTTCTGCAGTACATATATGTTTGGGTTCATGGTGGAATAAAAATGCAGTTCTTTGTGTGTTAGGTTATCGCCTATTAATAGGATTGTTAGTTTGAATTCTCAGGTTCGATTTTACATGTGATTGCAATGAAAAGTTGGTATATTTTAATAAAACTTCTTCAAGAATGTGAAAGTTTTTGGGCAATATCATAGCAGTTTAAGCTTAATTACATGTTGTAATGGAAATTTTAGATATCGGTTGTGGTACTCATGTAACTACTATGTAGTTATTTGTAGTACTTGGTCAGGAAAATGTGATATCAGGCTTTGTTTACGTTTTAGACGTATCTTTAGCCAATTTGATTTTAATATATTTAAAATCTAAAGACATTTATTCAGTTGAATGAGTCTCAAAACTTTTGAAACCGAATAGGCTTAAGTCGTTAGTGTTTTACTCAAAGTGCATCAAGCATTACATTTCTTTTTCTACTTTAATGAGTGGTCTGTTTCGCATGACTGTCTGACATTTTCTCGCTGTATTGAGAAGGAAAAAAAAGATCAAGCTTTTAGAAGTGACCTTCATTCTCCTAATGTGGCATTTTAGCTTTCATGGCAGGGATTTAATAGTCATTTTTTTCACATATTTGAACAAAGAGCATGAGCTACTCAAACAAGCTTTACTAGGATTTGTGTTTCTCCATTTGAACCTTCAATTGAAAGCTAAGATTTCTCCTTTACCTGACGAGATAGCGGTTCATCAAACAGTGTACGAAACCATCCTAAATAGGTTCAAGAAATGTTCAATTAAATACTAATTCCCCCTCAGCTTTAGTCTGAATTGAATTTCTTCTCACTCATTGCGATAATGCAGTTTTTTGGTTATAATAGTGGTTATAACCTTTGAAGGTGATCATATTCTATTCATTTTAGCATTTAAAATGACATACTGTATTTTCACGACTATAAGGCGCACTTAAAAGTCTAAAATTTCCTCAAAATAAAAAATCCGCCTTATAATCCAGTGCGCCTTATATATGGAAAAAACTGAAACCCAAAAACGAAAAACCACCACTGTCGGATATTTAAAAAAAAACAAACGCCTGAACTGAAACAATACTGTTAAATATGCAGATGCCATCTTAGTTTACAACATCTTCCATCATATAGCTCCTCCCCCACAGCAAGATCCAAAACATCAACAATGGCTGGCTCTAGAGGTGACTGTGTAGTGAGTGCTTCCTACCTGGAAGTCAATAGCAATTACTGTATTTTCACGACTATAAGGCACACTTAAAAGTCTTAAATTTTCTCCAAAATAGACACTGCGCCTTATAATACAGTGCACCTTATATATGGAAAAAATGTCATTGATTGAAGGTGCGCCTTATAGTCGTGAAAATATGGTAGTTTGATTTAATTAATCAAGAATGTGCTCCCCCACAACTTTAAAGCCAGTTTGTTATATTTTCCACAGCGGGCTGAATATCCGGCCTACTAATACTACCTCCATTCATTCACTGAATTGAAGGTGTTTTTGAAGGCTATTGAGCACTCAACGTCTGCTTTTCTCCTCTACGGGCAAAAAACTTCTGCACGCAAAACTTTCCTCTTCATGAAGCGTTCATTTTCTTCACGCCGTACGAGCAATTTGGGAGAAGGGTAATCCAGACTCCCTGGAGGTTACGCTAAATAAAAAGAGACTTGTTGCCTAGTGAAAGAGACTTTCTGTTTCGACAGCCTGCTTTAAAGTGGCACTTAAGTTTGATTTTTTTTGCTTTGCATTCCATTTTCTAAAGTTGGATTGCATTTTACCGGGTTTACTTTGAAAATTCTCCGAATTTTATTTTTTTATGCTACCTCAGTTGGTCCTTTTTGTTTTTTTTGCGGAAGTATAGTTTGTCGCTAATTTGCTGCTACTTGGATCTCATTGGAATACTCTTTGCTCTGATTGGTTGAAGGGGAAGTGAATGTGTTGGACTCCTGGTTTTTGGTATTTCAAATTCATACAAAATTAAAGACCTGGCAAGGAACCCAACTCAGCTAATCTAAGAAAAGCGACTTGAGGTTGCCTATAGGGGGGTAACAGTGGAAAGAAATGTCACTAATTATTTGGATAATGTGTATTTTGTAAGTGTGTTTGGCAATTATGAGCAATGTTATTGCTTGTGGAGGAGAACATAATAAGATAACATGTAAACTCACACTATGCCTCACCAATTTAAACAACCTAGCCTTTGCAGAACATGATTATAATAAATAAAAATTATACAGTCAACCTTGAAAGCAAGCCACACTCCCTAGTTTGATCTATGTTATGCGTGGAAAGAGTTAAAAATATTTGCCAAATGAGCTATGGGCTTTAACAAGAGCCATCATTCACCCAAATATGTTTGAGATGAGATCTGTTTAATGATGTGGATATGCATTTAATTCGGTTTCCCATTAATCTTTCAAAGACATCGTGAGCTGGAGGCTGCAAGAAGAACAATTAATACCTCAAATAGAATAGCCCCCTCATCCCTACTGCCACCAACTCTTTAAAAAAATTGCAGAGCGTTCAGTCAGAAAGATAAATTGTTCTCCAATGACATTTTTTTAGGTACACATAGCTGTTATTTATAACCCAACCAGGTGGTTGCAAACTGATCAGGAATAGTTCACTTCAAAGATATTTTCTCTCAGTTGTGCAAAGCCTGCAGACACACTGACACTTCCACTTAAGTAGTGAGTTTTTTCTCTAGATTTAATGTACATAGCTATTTCCTAGAGTAAAACGGAGTTGTTTTGCACCCCCACAAAAAAGAGTAGTTTATGAAAGCAGCTCAGCTTCAAGCCTGAATGAATGGTTTATAAAAAAATAGCTAAGATAGAGTATGCCATGAATTCTGAACGCTTTACAGTAAAGCAATTATAGCAGAAAGGTGACTCATACTTTGTAGTATAATTCTCTCTCCATAAGAAATGGATGGAAAAAGATTGTGTAAATGAGATTTTTAGAGAAGTCATCACACATAAAACAGTACCGTATGTTCACGACTATAAGGCGCACCACATTATAAGGCGCACCCTCAATGAGTGACATTTTTCCATGTTTGGAGAAAATTTAAGACTTTTTAGTGCGCCTTATAGTCGTGAAAATACGGTAATTGCTATTGACTTCCAGGTATGAAGCACTCACTACTTTACAGTCACCTCTAGAGCCAGCCATTGTTGATGTTTTGGATTGTTTGTATAAAATCTTGCAGTGCAAACAGTAGCTTCATAGTCCTTGCCTTGGAACGTCATCCACCACTCAAGCACCCCTGGCCTTTTTTTCGAGATTTTGAATGCTGCTGGTTGGTTTCAGCCAAAGTACTGTCACGGCAATAAAAGCCACAAGACCAAATTCATATCCAGAAAGGTTGTGATTGTGCTTGTATGAATAGTTGAGTTCAAAGATCAGCCTGAGGGTTCAGTCAACCTTATTTCTACTTCTACAACATTTGGACTGCCACAACTGAATTTACAGTATGCCTGCTTCTCTTCTATTACTCACACACATTTATATCGTGATAGGGAAGTGTGATTATTCTATGTGCATCCAAGCTAAATCAAGACCTACTCGTTTTTGGGGGAAAATGTTGAAACGGCGCCTTGAGCGCTTCTGTCAGGATGAATGGAGAAACTCACTGGTGCTGGAAACGAGACAAATTAGTGTGTGACTCAAGGGGGAAGTTGCATTGAGTAGAGTTCAAACAAGGCTGCTTTTATGAAGGATATTGTTTTTCAGGGCTGGTGCTGATCACCAGACTAGCAATCCAGAAATCCATTTGTCATTCCTTCCTTCTATCCATCTTCTACTCCTTATTCAAGGTTAAATCGTGGGGTTCAGGAAACTTTCAAGGGTAAATCCAAACCTTCATATCCAATGCAACTATACGCATCTTTTTCAATGTTTTTCTACATGCACAAATTGATAAATGTCTTATTAATTGGAAATTAAAACCTACACTGATTGTATCTCAAAGTTCTTTATGGTAGTTGCAATATATTTTTTCCAGGACCTTCCATATCATACAATACATGAATATAGTTTATCCAAATAAGTCTTGATTTTGGATTGAGGTCCATTGATGGTGGAAGAGCAGATAAAGCAATGGAATTCCAGTGGGTGGATTGGAGAGGATTTGGGCCTAGAAATAGAATCACCTGTTCATCTGGGATTAGTAGAGAGCAGAGCTCTATTTTAGTTGCGCTAGGACGTACTCCCACCACGCCCTGAACCCTAATGACGGGCTCAGAATGTGCATATGGACTGCATATCTTGTGAGTGGTTCTCTGGTGTTGAGCTGTGGCCTGTGGAACTCATTATCCTGGACCAACTGGGAGAACATGATGTTGGGAAAATGCTTGTTTGCTACTGGCCATTACATATGTATAAATGTTTATGTAATTGACAAGTACAGATGGAATGAAATGCTTCCATGCTCTGAATGGAACTAGGTTACGGGAAGGGGTGAATATGGATAATGGGACTGGGTGAAAATAAGGTTAGAAGTATCTAGGAAGATATTTATATTCCAATTGAAGTACATAAAAAGGCAAAAACGGGGGACTACTGCAGAAATGTTTCACTATGTTTCCCGGTTTTTGCATTTTCGTACTACAGTAATATTTTTCAAAGTATTAGCCCGTTTTTTTGCGGTCACAGTTTTTGCATTTTCGCAGAACACTGCGAAAAACAGAGAACTACTACAGTAATATTTTTCACAGTACTAACCCGTTTTTTGTGGTCACAGTTTTTGCATTTTCGCGCTACACCGCAAAAAACGTAGAACTATGACAGTAATATTT
Source organism: Stigmatopora nigra (assembly GCF_051989575.1). Taxonomy (NCBI): domain Eukaryota; kingdom Metazoa; phylum Chordata; class Actinopteri; order Syngnathiformes; family Syngnathidae; genus Stigmatopora; species Stigmatopora nigra. Next base: position 14,840,704 of record NC_135511.1, on the reverse strand, counting down.
TTCACAGTATTAGCCCGTTTTTTGCATTTTCTCGGTACACTACGAAAAACGGGGAACTACTACAGAAATATTTTCACAGTATTAGCCCATTTATGCGGTGGACCCACAAAAAAAAACGCAAAATGTGAAAAAGTTGTGAATACAGAATATTGCGAAAAAAACATACCGACCTTCTCCTGCTGTTATATCAATTATATAAGCAAGCTGCCTCACTTGAATAGCCCTACACATGTACTATGTGCACTCACGCTGTAGCTACAGAGCGTCCATTGACAGCAGGTCAACCAAATTTATTGACCGCGCCCCCCACTCTCAGTCTGGACCCTTCTTTGTGCCTAAGTTCCCATAGAACACTAGTGGGACGCTGCCCAGTGCTGCCAACCTCTGTGGCTAAAAAGAATCATTGTTTTGTCTTGTTGCTGCTCACTACATCAATGGCTCTCTTTGTTTCCCTTACAAGCTTTTAGGACGTCCAACCTCATACTGGCATATCGTGATTGAAGACTTAGCAGACTACATTTGTTCATTGTGCGGCTTTAGAAAGCTTACAAAATATACGGCTATATACTGTATCTTACTGAACTGTGGCACTATCACAAAACTGCAGTATTCCATCACCTTGGAGGCGCCACGCTCCGTTATCCTTCTCTCAACCTCTGCATGTTCGTCATATCTAGGGCCGTTCGTGCATTTTACAGTTTGCTTATGTGTACGTGCGCTCATTGCAGTGTGTGTCCTAGCGTTTAGATCACTAACCTGCTCGGAGGGGGGGGGGGAAATGGTGTGAGAATTTGTGATTAAAATCCCCAGGGATGTAAGGGGGACATTGCTTTTTGAGTTTTGGGGAGAGAACATGAAGGGAAGGAGGAATTTGGGTTTTTTGGCGGAGAAAAAGCACCTGCCTACACTTGGATTTGTGATGGATTAAGGAAAGGAACGCTGGAGGGGAGGGAATAAGAGTTATGTTTTAAAAGATTTCCAAGTTTTTTTCTGGAAATGTGCTGCTTTTGGCACATCTGTGTTTTTCGCAGTAGCAGGAAATGAAGTTAATTCATTTAAGTCTGTGCAATTCAATAATTTCTCAGTGGAGAATTAATACAAGTCTCTAGTGTAATCCTGTAAAACTCTCGCTATTGGATTTTCATATTTAGTGGCTTTAAAGTTGGACAGAAAATTGATGGATGGGTGGATAAATCATCAGCACATTTTGACACTGTAAATCAGCATGGAAGAAGATTAAATCAGATTGACAGTCTGTGAGTTTTAACTGGATTAAAGGAATTTTAACATTGCATGCCAAATGGCTGTTTATGTGGGAAAATGTGTTGGATTAAATGATAGGATGAGTCAATCATTGTAAAGAGAACAGAAGGAATGCTTCAACCAGTTTGGAGGCAAGCAGGGCAGCCTACAATTTACAGTACCAATCAATATCTTCCAAATTACACTGAAACATGAGCGTCCATATAGCCAGTATGTACTTCTAGTTTAAATGGGAGGCAATGCGATTATGATTTAGAGTTTAGATTTGAGCTAACCATGCAAAAACATGGATATGTGTTACAAAATGTACATTATTTATACACAAAAAGAGCAAACATTATTTTCCGTGTTCTAAAAGCAGAAATCAATTGTTTTTGAATGAATGATTTAATAATTCCTGCTAAATTTCATCAGACGCATCCATTGTTTAAAGAGTTGTTTCAATTAGTCCAAACCATGTGTGCAAATCAATGTTTTGTTGCAGTGAAATTAATACATTAGTCATTTAATTGCAACATTTTCCCATATTACTGTTTTAATCTTTAAATCCTTTAAAAAAACCATAAACAACAACAACAAAAAACTGAATTATCTCATTTCAGGTTGCCAGGTTCAGTTCTATCCTCGAGGTTAATGTTGGCTAAATACTGTAAATAATGCTGTAGTGTAATGAACTTAAAATAATCATTGAAATCAAGTAAGGGAGTTTGTAGATTTACGATTTTAGAGACATGTTGCCAAGTGCTTGGCAGAGTTGCTCAAATTTGTTGGCTACCGTCATTCTATCTCGCCAAGGGCCTCAGTTTGGCTAATGCCCTGTTCTAAGAAGGGACCCCTCCTTTTGGGGGGCTGTGAATCACTTTGTATTGTACAATGTCACCAAGGGTGGATATATGACACATGAATTACTACCAATAGCCGTAGCAGAAAATGAAGTCTTTTTCAATTAAATAAATTGTCTAACTAAAAGGATTCATTTGCTTTTTTTTGGCTTGGTTTGGGTGGTCCTTATTTCAGTGCTTACAGTTAAGTCACTTTTAGTAATTAGCAGAAAATGTCCCTACTGAGCACTGTGTTTTTGAATGCAGTTTTAATTTAGATTTGTCTGACAAAGGGAAAAACAAATAGACGTTTTGGAGCAACAAGTTTGTACTTCTTTTTATCCCATTCATATTTTAGTGCAAGTCACTTCAGGGCTGTTGGGTTCTTGCAAACAGCTTGCTCAGCCTTATTAAAAAGCCAGCAACATCCCCACATGGTGTCAGCTTTGGGTTGAGAGGATTGCTCAATTCTCCGGGGTGCCGTGTGTGCGCGTGTTCTAGTCTATGTTGAGTCTAAACACAATCTGAGTTTCCCGTGGGAGGCGTGAAAGGCAAGCGGACTGTGAGGTCACTACTGAACGGGTTGCAGATGGCACTAGTTGAAAACAAAACACTTTAGCGTTGAGAGGAAGAAGATTGGATGGACTAGGCCGTGGACTTGTTCCAGTTAGGGCTTAAGTTGTACAACTCTTTTAAATTTACATTTCAGTCACTTTGTACCATTCAAATTGGATCCATCTTTCTTGACTTTATCCCCATGTTTTCTCATACAGTATTTTGAACATGAGTAAGCACTATAAACAGGGAATTGTGTTAAATCCTGACATATGTCTTCCCAATGAGTCATTCATGCTCGAAGAACCACTCCTAACTTTCAATCATCTATCCATTGTCAAGACCAATGATCCTACTCAGAGTCAAAGGGTGCTGGAGCGTATTTTCATTTGACATTATCAAAGGTTGACTTCACTATCTACCAATCAGTCACAGGCTCTGCTACAAACTCACATCACTGAACATTGATTTCCCTACAGAAACCATTGAACAGAATTTCTACTGTCTTTTTTTGCCAAAATATGCAAAAAGCTAGCCCAAAAAAAAGAGCTTCCATGGCTCTCTGTTCAAACACTTGGCAGTCGCCACACATCCAGGTTTCACTCCTCTAACGAATGAGCGTTTAAGCATGTGCCATAAGACAACTTTGCAGAGCAGCCACGTCTAAGTGCCGCCTTTGCAACCGGTCACAATCTGGCTTCTCATCCCTTCTCAAATCTAATTCCCAGATTGGGTTTCACACTGTTACATATTTCTAGTGGCGAGAGCTTTGCATTTACACACGTTCTGGCACCAGCTGTGCTTTGGTGGTTTCAATACTGGGGTTCAAATACCTGAACATGGTAGCTTTACTCCACCAGTAAGCTCTCCAGTCTGGTTTACTGGCCTGTTGACCCATTGGTGAGCTTTGGTCCAAGTTTGGCAGCAATAAACACAGGCACATGTGTCTTCTTTCTCCCTTTGACTGTATTCCACTACTACTACTTCTACTACTACTATGCAATCAACAAACTCAACACTGTCATTTTTTCCACCCTGATTGAATTAGATTGCTAGATAACTTTGTACTACACAAACATAAGACATGGAAGTAAATTTAAACACATTTCCCCCACATGTCGGCCAACTTGTTTTTATGACAACTATTTTTATAATGTTTCGTAGTTCCCTTGGCACTTACTCACACTGCAAACTTAGACATCAGGATTTTTGCCTTATGTTTAATCCCTTAGCTCAATGAAAGTCAGATGATTATTTATATCAAAACCTGACATCACAACTCCTTCTTGAACGTTTCATAATACATAATATTTCATAGTTTCCAGATGTTTCCACTCATTTCCTTCGACCATTTTCGTTGTGTTAGTCTGATCTTGTTCATCATCCTTAGGGAGTTCACTATTTAAACTATCCATAGAAAATAGATAAAGGAACAGATGAATAATCCACCATCAATTTCCTATCATTTATCCTGACATGTTTGTGTTCTCCCACTTTACTCTGTGGAATCGTGTTACTACTCATGCTGCTTATTGATTGTTTCAAAACAAGACTGAGGGCTCACTAATAGTGTGTTTATATGTGCAGGTCCACTCAAGAGATCTGTAGTAAGGAAACATCAAAGTGTAGTATGTGTGTATTTAGGTATAAAAAGCCAATAAGACTTCAAATTGTTTCTTTCAGGTGCCCCTGGTTGACCAAGGTGATCTCCCCTATCGTGCCTGTCTACAATGGACTCATCTTCCTCTTCGTGTTGGCCAACTTCAGCATGGCAACATTTATGGACCCCGGTGTCTACCCAAGAGGTCTGTAAATCACCTCCTGCGTCTGTACTGACAATGTTGTGTTTTAGTTTGGCTATTTAAAGATTATTTTGTGTCTACACATAACGACTTCCTTAACCGGTTTGTTGGGCAGAGAAATGGACTGGACTAAGTTCAGCATTTCCGTCTAAAGAGTGGTGGTTGAACTTTCCCCTGCGGGTGTTTTTAATGTGCTTCTATATGATAAGCATCTGTCTTGAACAATTTCCTCTTTCTGTACAGCAGTAATTATGATAAGGTTGTTTAGTGCATATTGTCTTCATGGCAACAGGTGAGGGTGTGTCGCTATTTGTTTGCAGTTTTATACACGATCAATAAATCTTTCAATTACATGCCACGAGTAAAGTTAATCATGAAAAAATGAAAATCACTCATTAGCACCATATTTACTTTTAAAATGGGAAAAAACGTAGGCTTAACCATTGAGAACCATGTCAGAAATATTCAAAAAATGTCTTCTTTAAATGTCCATCTATCGATATAGATGTAGATATGTATGTATAGTTATAGATATGCATGTATAGATATAGATGTATGGATATAGATGTATAGATATAGATGTATGGATATAGATGTATGGATATAGATGTATATATAGATGTATAGATATAGATGTATAGATATATAGATGTATAGATATATAGATGTATAGATATATAGATGTATAGATGTATAGATGAATAGATATATAGATGTATAGATATATAGATGTATAGATATATAGAGATATAAATATAGATATATAAATATAGGTATATATAGATATGGATATATAGGTATAGATATATAGGTATAGAATTATAGATATATAGGTATAGATATATAGGTATAGAATTATAGATATATAGGTATAGATATATAGATATATTGTCTTGACTTACTGTGTGCGCAGCGGACGAGGACGAAGACAAAGACGACGACTTCCGAGCGCCCCTCTACAAGAACGTGGAGATCAAAGGCATTCAAGTTCGGATGAAGTGGTGCGCCACCTGTCACTTCTACAGGCCGCCTCGATGCTCACACTGCAGTGTGTGTGACAACTGCGTTGAGGTGAGGGTCTAGGTGGATGCACTGTGTGACAATAGAAATACATAGTTTAGCATTCTTGTTTTTTTAGGACAGAACGTACCGATTGTTTATCATGAATCCAAATTTCAAAATGGGCTTCCTTATTTTTTCAGGACTTTGACCATCACTGTCCTTGGGTCAACAACTGTATTGGACGCAGAAATTACCGCTACTTCTTCCTCTTCCTGCTGTCTTTAAGCATCCACATGATGGGAGTTTTCACCTTCGGTCTCATCTTTGTGCTCCACCATAGAGAACGACTAGGAGCGTTGCACACCACCGTCACGTATCCTTTCAAAAATCTCCCCTCCATACTTTGGCAATGCGTATCAATGGATTGTCCACATCTTGTGACTGTGTCGTGATCTGATCTTTCGCTTCGCCTTAACCCTTTCACGCTCAGATTGGTGGTGATGTGTATCGCAGGACTTTTCTTTATACCCGTCATGGGTCTGACTGGTTTTCACATGGTGCTCGTGGCTCGAGGCCGAACCACAAATGAACAAGTGAGGACAGAGAAGAAAATGAAAGGATTTTTTTCTCAAATGCCACCATCTTCTTATCAATTTGATCTGGGTTTTCTGCATTTGGGCCATCTGTTTGAAACTTTAAATATAGTCTTGTGTTCTTCAGGTAACAGGCAAGTTCCGTGGAGGAGTAAATCCCTTTACAAAAGGTTGTAGTGGCAACGTGGAGTATGTCTTATGTAGTCCTTTGGGTCCAAGGTAAGGTACTCTCCATTCACTGCCTTGTGCTGTAGTTGTCACCCTTACAATTTTTGAGGAGACATATGTGGGTGGTATTGGTCTCAAGGGACGTAATGGTTCATGATGCAAGAAAGTGTGGGTTTGATTCCCACTTGAATTTAAGAGTAGTGTGTGGTTCAGGATGTAAATTTCCTTTGACCTGAATTCTGCTTCTATACAAACATTAGTATGTACAGTATATGACGCCTGTGTTTTTGTCAATATCATCCATAATTTCTCATCCCATGCAAGGTACATCTTGGACCAACGCAAGAAGCCGCAAATCAAAATTCAACCTCCGTTTATCAGACCGGATGTCTCCGAAAAGCAGATCACCATCAAGGTCAATGACAATGGCGTACATAGCACTATTATAAGCTCCAAGGTGAGGTTTTGTACTCGGTTTAGAGTTTTTATTTATGTATTTACATTTTTCATGATTTCCACATATGGAAACTAATTATATATACACATAGATGTCTCCTATTAATACTCACTTCTTGCCTTGGGTCTAGTCAATAGTTGAAGGTGTTATTGATACTCTTCTCCCATCCACATAGTCCAAAATGAGTCCCGATGGCCTGGAAGACAAAGAAATTCAGCCTCCATTGCCACCAAAAGCTGACAGGTACAACCAGCTGAAAACGCATCTGACCTCCAGTGAGGGTAAGAACTAGAAAATATCACATTTCATTCCTCCCCTCAGCTCGCCTGTCAATCATCCTTTACCATTTAGACTTGCACAGGGATGACTGTCCACCATTTTAACAAGAAATGAAAGATGTAAACCAAAATCTACTGCACAGCACAGTACAATTTCACACAAAAAACAGCATTCATCAAAAAAATGAACCGCCATTTAGTCAAAGTATATTTGTAATTGTATATTTTGGTGTCCCGAATACATCACATATTGTACAAAATACCTTTTTAGCTTTTGTACCTTTTTTAACCGAGTCATGGCATTTCTTATATGCATATTTTACTGTGCAGTTATGATCTGTGCTTTTAAATCATGTGAAATCTCAACGTCATTAATCATTTTTCCACTTGCTGCATTATGTCAGGGAGGGAACATTTTGTCCTGCTTCAAGGAGCAGTATTACAACCTCCTGGCAGCTTCATGTACTGCAAGAAGGCATTTTTTTGTTATAAAAAAAGAGAATGCTTCTAATGCTAATTTATTTTGAATATGATGTTTGATATTCTGTGGGGGAAAAATAGTAGTTATAACTATAGTAAATTTGTAATCCCAGCCATGTTAAGAAACAACACCTATCTTAATTGGACCATCCAGTAATTCAACTAAAACTGTTACAAAAATGGCATAAATCCTGTTCATTCATTCATATTGACTTCCCCCCCTTATTTTTTTTTAAGCAATAGAAAGTTCTGTGTCTGGTAAGACCCACCCCTCCACTCCGGCTATGTACAAGTTCAGACCATCCTTTGGCACCATGCCCAAAGTTCACTACCATACAGCAGGGGACAAGGTAAAATAATCAGCCAACTGTACTACATCCATCTCAAGACTGTAGAAAATGAATGGTGTCTTCTTTTCGCAGATTATTCTTCCCGATGACCACACTTCCTCTGCTATCTTGGAAGAGGGTGTCCGTGGCCACGACTACCGTTCCGAGCCAAACTTAGACCTGCCCGAGTACACCAACGCGCCACTCCACCGCACATTCAAGTCCTCCCCATTCCAGCTAGACTCCGACCCGGTGACCTCTCAGACGCTGAGCCTGAGACAAGCCCACCACCGATCCGAGAAAGGGCAACTAATGGTCACCTCCACTCCCTACAAGAATGTCTTCTCTCCAAGCACCCTCTCCAACCGTAACGGCAGCCTATCTTACGACAGCCTGCTCCACTCCGGCGTCACCCCACCAACCGCCACCGATTGCTTAGCCCACCGCGGCATGCCTCCGGTAGGGTTCCACTCACCCTACCTGCCCACCAAAATGTGCCACGTGCGGCAACCGGAAACCCAGAGGCCGCAAGTCGTCGCCACCTACAGCCCAGTGATGTCATCCCGTATCGCGGGCCGTCAATCCCCCCACGTACGGGACAGAGACCCATCCCCGGTACGCTACGACAACCTATCTCAAACAATCATGGCCTCCATCCAGGAACGCAAAGAGAAGGAGGCAAGAGAGAAGAGACACATGCTCCATGGGCATTCCCAGACGCATATCTATGCCCAGGACTCTGTTGCGTTTGAAGGCTCGGGGGGTTACACCCTCCCACCCAACCTCTGTTACCCGGACGGGCCTCGTTGCGCCGGTTCCAGAGGCCCGACTCCCCCGGCTTACGGGGGCTCCAGGGACAACATAATGGGGTTAGGGCTAAGTTACGGCCAGAGGACCCCCGTACTGTGCCAGGCCGGGTCCACTCTAGGCCGAGCACCTAGGACTTCATCCGGCTCTTTACATACAGATCACATTAGCACCAACAACAACAACCATGGAAGGGTCTCAGGCCCCGAGGGGCTCTACCGTTCCCCCGTCCACCGTCCCCACTCCCCAGCGTTACCCCGATCTCCCTCATCTTACTCCCATCAGAAACTCTCATACGTGAGTGCCCAGGAGAGGGTGGACTCGCCTCGTCTGGGTGGGGCCAGGTATGATTCCTAGCCCTCCGGTAGTGCATGTACACCGTAAACCACCGGGCCTGGATACAAACTACCACCCTACCCTCCTCAAAAGGCCCCATTTCCATCAATTTAGTAGGCGCTAGGCTGTACATTTTTTAGCATGTTCTGTAGCATTAATAAGCATATTGTGTTTGTCTTACTGTCTATCCTCAAGATATAAATTCATGTGTGTTCCATGAATGGATTTTTTTTTTTTTTGGGCCTTAGAAAAGAAAAAAAAAGTTTTATATACGTCCGTCCGTCACTGTCATATTAATAAAATGGTGTGACTTTCCATTCCTTTCTGCATGCTTTTCATATTTTTTTCCATCTTCTCGCTCATTTTCAGAAGTCAATTGAGGCATGCCACTCCCTCCTTTTGTCTTTTAATCATCACTGTGCAAAGATGAATATTTTTTTTTTGTTGAATTTGTGCGTTTGACACTCGTTTGTTGCTTTTCTCTTTTCATCCAGAGAGGGCATCAAAGTAAATGGCCAGATGGATTGCCACCCAAGTGCCAAGGTTGTCGCGGGCAGTCCCAATCGTCATGGTAACGTCAAAAAGGTGACAGGGGTGGGGGGTACCACCTATGAGATTTCCGTGTGAGCCGGGACACTCAGCACCAGAGCCATGTTGGGTATTTTTGTGGACTGTAGTACGTTTAGAGAAGCTGGTGTTCAGTTTGATCAAGATCAACCAATCAAATGAACCCCCTGCTTATTGTATGTGGTTCAGTGTCCTGTTATCAACTGATCTAAAGTATAGGTAAGGGTATTACCCAAATATTTGGGGGGGTGCTCATCTTGCTAGTGTTATTGGACCAAAAGATTGTCTTCTTGTAGCTATAGTAGTCATGTGAGATGTTTGTTCGGAACAAATGCTGCTGAAGAAACCAAATACAAACATCAACAGCCTAAAAATACTTTTCCACGAATGACAACCTTGCTACTTGAATTCATTTAGAAAGCCACAATGTTCCAAAAAGTGAAATATCTGACTTTTAACATCAATATTAGAACAAAAGTAAGTGCTAGATTCCAGTGATTTGTTTTTAATTAGTTAAAATACCTTGAATATTTCATAATAGGTCACTTTTGTTTTGCTCCCAATGAGGTGCAAAACCAAGGTGAGAAAGGTTATTAAAATACATAATTAAAATATATATACAGGCATGTAGGATTTTTAAAAAAGGGATGCATGCCATCAAGGGGTTTGATGTAATGTTTTCTTCCCCCCAGTGTCTTTGAGGAGTTCAAGGTTTAAGTACTCTGCCTTCCATTGGACTCAGGAAGTAGCAGACATCTATCTTCTATAGCACACAATTACCTCATACAGTACCTAAGTACTACCTTTAAAAATCTAACATTGGAATTGATTAATATAGTATTTAATTGATTTTGTATTTGCTTGTAGAATCAAAAGAAACAGAATTGGGATAAAGTTGGGTATTTCACAAAATATTACCCTTTTGCTATTTTTAGTCAGTTAGTTAACATTGATTTGACAAAATTATTTTTTGTAAACTAGAAGCTTCACAAATTATTCTTTTTGTGATGAATAATAGTTTAACTCGGATTCATGAAGGAAACTGTCCCCTGCCAATGCCATTTTGGTGCCTGTCAAAGTGTTTTATTCTTAGCATTTTTTATATCTGTAATATAATTAAATATAGAGCTATGTGTATTATAAAGCAAATAGAAATATTAAGTAATTTCTTGGCCAGCTAGTCACAAGAAAAAAAAAGTTCTGTCCACATGTATCCAAAAATTCTTTGACAACAAAAAAAGTAGCATTTTGCAATTGGGGCTAATTGAATTTGAGGAAATCTAAATATTTGACATCTATGACTCAATAATTGTTGCCTTGAGGTAGTTTGTGAAAATAAAAGGAAAAAAAACAATATGATCGTATTAGCAGAAGAGATCGATTTACCTGCACAGTGGTAATGTTAAACATTGTTTAGGACTCCCATTGACACTTCACAACACTTCCGTTGCCATAACTCCAACTGCAATTTGGAAAACAGATTCAACAGGTGAAGGCCCAGAAAATGTTACTAAAAAAACAATAATAAACCTACTTTCAACCCAGATGTCCCTTTCCTCAAATTACTACATAGATGTTCCTATTTTTATGAATAAACAATTCCATCAAAAATGTCTTTTGATCAAATTATTTGGACAATACTACAAAGTATGCTGCTAGCCAACAACCGTTGGAAATGTAACACATTAGTATAAATTTTAATGTCACTGGTAACAAAAATGCAAAAGTGGTTGACAGTGTTTTATTCAAAGCTGGAGGAAATATTTCCAATCATTTTGAGTGCAAATGAAAAGTAACATTTCATCCATGTACAAGTATTTACAGATGCACTGGCACTTGGATGCTTTTTCTCCAGGTTGGGAAATGGTTTATGAGAAGAAGAAGGAAAAAAAATCAAAGTAATCAAGATAGATGTGGGTATTATTTGTTTTCTTTACTTAGGGAATGTTTCCTCGAGAATTCATGACAACGGCAAGCTGATGAAGTATAACTTTCAATAAATTGAAACAAAAATGTTAAAAAAATAAGTGCATCTGATGGTACCAAACCACAATGGGATCTTCTTATTGGCTCCCAAGCAGATGTGATGAACCAATGGCCCTGACCAGCACTACTTCTAAACGCCTTCAACCAATCACAAGCCACCGATTCAATTGATGAAGGGCAAGAAAGGCTCGCTGAATTGCATCATGGGATGTAACAGAAAAATGTTTTTTCCATGATACCTGGTCCCTGACCCCGTGCTGCTAACAAGCAGGCTACATTAACCGCTCCCTGCCAAAAAAAAAGAAGAAAAAAAGAACTAAATACCCCAATGTGGGAATTATCTCTATCACAAGCCTTATCACAGTTTGTCACAAGTAACATTAAAATGTTAATGACCATAAATGCAAAGCGTGGCATCCTGTTGATGTTTTTTTTTTTTGAAGAGAAGGGTAAGAGGAAAAAAAGGGGCTTCTATTTTCATCTGTTCATGATTTTGGTTGCTTATTTCTCAAAGTGGACTTGTGAGGCAAAACAGATCATTTAAAAAAACTAATATGTCAAGTGTCCAAATTCAGTTCAGTCTATTGTAGAAAAAAGAGGAAAAGCGGACCAACTGAAGAGCGGTATTGATAGTTCTTGTTTCTCAATTTTTTTCCTCAGCCTTCACTTCTTTTGTCTCCTCTTCTTTCTTTTTAGTCTCCTTGTCACCTTCCTTCTTGTCTTTTACTGAGAGTTCCTCCAGTTTTTCGGCCACTTTGATTGCACTGTCAGCATTATCTGTGGTTGAAAACACGAGTCAAATTATCCAATTTGAATCATCACAATGGAAAATGTAGTCTCACAAAGTGAGACCAAGGTTTTAGGACTCTGCATGCTCATATAGCAGATGAAAAAAAGTTCCTAGCTGGAATAAGCAGGAAAAAACTGTCTTCTCCTGGTAGAAAACGAACCATTGGAAGCCAGTTTGTCAATGGCCGTGATCAAGAAAATACCATTTGCAGTATTTTGGGAATTCTAAATAAAATGCTACCACTAATACAACTTAAGAAGTGAACTAGCCGAGCCCATACCTGATCCCTCACTCTTGTTTCTGACCACATCTTTGCATTCATCAAACTTCACTTTGAACTTCTGAGCATCTGCAAGAAGAGCAAAATTTATCCTTAATGTTTTGTGCCAATTCAGTGTAATCAAATGATGAGACAAAAAAAATAACTTTTGTGCTTTTCTAGCCAAAGTGTGAAATCTTACTTTCTGCATTTAAAAAGCGTATTGCCAGAAGTTCTGGTTTGGGTTCTTCATCTGCATAATCTGCTAGTGTGTTCCACACCCAGGCTCTGTCGCTCCCAGCGTTGGGCTTCAGTTCCATCATCGGTAAAACTATTATTTACAAGAAGGGGATAGTCTTAATTAAGTAGCTTCCAAATTGTTACATTTGGTAAAAAGTGCGGCTCAAATGGAGACTCACTCTGATGATTGGCACATAGCTTCAAAGTACGATCTCTCCTCATCAGAAGGCGGATTGTGCCTTTTTCTTTGTGCCGGAGCAGCTTGACATCACCGGTGCCTCTTTCTTTCCACTCAGGTGGGTCAATTTCAGAGGCAAATCGGTATAATTTAGCTCGCCTGAAAACATCAAGGAGTCATGACAGAAATACACAAAAAAGGGGACTAATATGGAGGGCCACTTACATTTTGAAAAGTTCTTCTTCATCTTCCTCTAACGTTTTGACTTCCTGTTCAGGAAGGTTCACGATTGGCTCAAATTGAGGATCGTGATTGGAGTCTTCCACCGTTTCTGCTGTGGTTTCAGGCTCTTCTTGGTCCTGATTAACGCAGAAAAATAAAAAGGTTTGCGTATGGCTTATGCGCGGACTTTGTGGTAATAATTACGGTGTTCACCCACGAATACTTAAGGGAGGTCTACTCTGACGACATTAGTATAAATACAGAGGAATTGTAAATCAGCATTAAAACAAAATAAGAAATTTGGACACAAACAATTGTAAGTGATGAATGGTCCCTTAAAAAGTATTTGAAAACTATATTATTTCTAGAAATTACCTCACAATAGCTAGTCGTCACAATTGAGATGTTACCAAAGAACGGGATTTGATAAATGAAACAAATCCACCTTGACGCTACTCCATGATGCGCTAGCTTAGCATGTTAGCCAAAACTGGCATCAACTAAGGAGTGGCCAGCTCAAATAAGATATCAAAAACTACACACGTAACCCTTGACACATAACGAAAACTCCATTGAATTGAAATTAACACACTGCCATTCCATTGTCCATATGTTATTTTTTACAAATTAATATTCTTTGTAACTTTGTGTGAGGGAGAACTCATTCGAAGTCGAAAGTTAGGCCTTGCGCGAGGATGAGTGAGGCGAAAATTTACATTACAAATGTACATTGTAAACAATATGTATATTTAACACCTATAAGCAAGGTGTAGATGCATTTATGAATTTAGGTTTTTAATGTGTATAGCGTCCTTGCGTCATTTTACAGGTAAGATTCAAACACATGGAAGATGCTATGGTGGCTACTTGGATATTAGCAACTGTTGTGCCTGGTGGACAATAGCGATGATGCGTAATACACGCGGAATAACACAATTACGTTGAGTTTTACTTACTCATTAAAACTTGAACAGTCAAAGAGTTGGTTATCATGTGTGGAGCCATTATCGCTCTAATATGGTCTTGATACCAATGTACAGCTAACTGGAACATGGTGACTGGCAACATAGTTGAGTGCACTCGCCAGAAAATCCATAAAGCGCGTAAAGACCGCGTCAAACGTCAAAGACAAAATACTTATTAACTATGAGTTTGTTTGTTTTTAAACGCGTATAACACACAATTTAAACTGAATTAGCTTTTGTAGCATCGCCAACTCATTGTCGGTAGTTTGATTCACCGATTCCTTTCAAACTTCGGTAAAGGAACGGAGATGGATTTATTCCACAAATAATTATTTTAAAACTATCATAACACATATTGAGACTTATTAATCGTGACCTCACCTTTGGGTCAGCCATGATATTGAAGATGTTTGCAGATTTTGAAGTTAACCAGAAGATTCAAAACACAAACTGGCCGCCGTTTTGCCTCAGCTTCACTCACTTCCTGTTCCAGATTTCGCGCGTCGAATATTCTCCTTACGTCATCATGTCTCGACGTACGTCGTGTAACCAAATAGATAGAAAAAACACATTAATAAATAAGTAAAATGTTTCTGAGTAGGCCTATATTTTATGTGCATGTATAAAACAAATAAATATGTAAAACATCAGATAGACAACCACTTGACAGTAGCATTGCATTAGGAAAGTTCAAAGTTCACAGTCAGTTCCACGTGGGTTCATTCGTAGATAATTTTAATACATTCTTAGATGTTTAATTCACTCTGTAGTTCAACGGGGACATGCGTCACCACTTTCTTGCCATTTTGCACTAGAGCTGTCTAAGAAATATATCGTTACAGTTTGTATATAGGTTATGATTGTTTAATTCTGAACTTTGTAATTCATGAATTTGAGATGCAAAAAAACTGCATAAATAAAAACAATTATGAAAATCTTAAATGTCAAGAGCGATTACTAACAATGTTAATATGTTTTGTTCTAAACCTAACTGTTTATAAATCTGTCAAGAATTAAGCGATACAAGATTATTTTAGTGGAGACATAACATAGAAAATAACTTGCCTTATGTCTCTGGAGAAGTTAACCGACGCAAGATGGGTACCAGTTACTTATTCTGCGACTCTGCCTTTAGACATCTAGTCTTAAATATTCTACTTACAACATGGCAGCTTTCTGAGCCGTCAGTGTGTTTGAAACTATCGCAAGGTAAGGAACCATATAAAATAGCATAGTAAACAACTAAAGTATTTTTACCTTTGCATCTTGTGTTACGCAACTAGCTCCGTTGATTTCCATATAAATTAATAAACAAATCAATAAATAAATAAACTAGATTTTCTACAATTCCCAGTTTTTTATGCCAAAGCTAAATTACATGGTTGAAACCCTGTTTTTTGCATTTTGTTTGCAGTAGCAACAATTCAAATTCTAAAAATGTGGCATTTGAAAGAAGTTGTGTCGACTTTTCTATTGCATTCCATTATGTGTTTCTCCAGTCAATGTGCAATCAATCTCACCTAATGCATAATTTCCCCTTAGCAATAGAGAAATAGACATGGAAGAATGCAGTGATAGCCCTGCAGTGGAATCAAGTCCTCCAAAAAAGGGGGACGACGGTGACATTCCTACTAACACATCAGATCATGTCAGCAATCCAGAAGAAACTAAAGTGTCCTCAGACTCCAACATCTACAGCTACATTAAGGACGACCTTTTCACATCGGAGATCTACAAAGTAGAAATCCGAAATGTGCCCAAATTCATCGGCTTCAACGACCTCAAGAAGTTTTTGGCCAGGCACGGCCTCAACCCACACAAGGTCAAGTTGATGAACAAACAAACCTTTGCTTTTGTCACCTTCAAGAATGAGGAAGAACGTGACAAGGCCATGAAGATGCTACACGGAATGCAATGGAAGGGTAACGTGCTAAGTGTCAAACTAGCTAAGCCTAAAGCAGATCCTATACAAAGGAAGAGGAAGCAAGAGGAGGGAGAAAGCGGGGAAGGACAACCACCTTCCAAGAGAGGAGAAGGTGACGAACCAGAAGAGCCTCTGAGTGTCCAGATCGCCAACGTGGTGACTCCATTGTGGAAAGTTCCTTATGATGAGCAGTTACGGAGGAAGGAGCAAGATGTGGTAGCAGTTCTGCAAAGGCTCGCCAAGTAAGTGCATGTCATATTTTTCTATGGTGGCCTCAAATGTCCAGAAATATATTTATTCTCATCTATGTCATTTCTCTGTTAGGGAGATTGCCAGCACCAATAAAGCCATGCTGCCTTGGCTTTTTGATATAAAAGGGAAAAACAACAGAATGTGTTGTCCTATGGAACCTATTCATCCATCCCCTATACAGGTTAGGTTGAAAAATATTTTGTTTTCTAATAGAGAAATAATTGGTTGAGGTGAGGAAGCATTGTTTTAGATTAAATTGGATTAGATAATTTTAAGATTAATAACTTTAGTCATCCCACATTCGGGAAATTTTACTGTCACAGTAGCAAGAGGGTGAGAATACAGACACAGCAAAAGACATTTTTTAGATATAAATAAATAGGTAATCAATAAATAAGATGGCTGCTGATCTATTTCCAAAAATTGTGGGGTTAGTTAATGTATAAATTGGGTTTAAAGTTTTCTGATAGTGAACAAAGGAGATTTATTCTGGTGTTCATAATCGTTACCATGTTCATTGGTAGACGGAGTACAGGAACAAGTGCGAGTTCCTCATATCCATGGGCGCAGATGGGGAGGACAAGACTGTTGGCTTCCGCTTGGGGAAATATAAAGGGGGTTCTTGTGCCGTGGTGGGCCCGGCGGAGGCGTGCCATGTCTCTGCTGAGAGCAAGAAAGTTGTCCATGAGTTTCAAAAATTCATCAGGTATTTAAAAAAAAGTATATGATAAGTACAAGTATAATTAATAATTGTACAAAATTCATGTAAATTTACATTGAAAATAAATCTATTAGTAAGTTCCTAATGATATGATTTACCAGGTCAACACCTTACGCTGTGTATAGTCCTGAAACATATGAGGGACACTGGAAGCAGCTGACTGTCAGGACCTCCACAACCAAGCAAACTATGGCTGTAGTATTCTTCAACCCGCAGGTAATAATAATATGGAGTTTTTTGTATTCCATGTACTGGGACTGAAGTGCTGGTCGGACAAGTCTACAAAATTTAGGAACATTTTGGCAAACCCATTCATTTTTTTTGGGCCAACCCATTAGAAAATTGAAGAATCGGAACTTGATACCTTGAAGAACTCCATGAAGAAGTACTTTTTGGAGGGAGAGGGCAAAGACAGTGGCATCACATCACTGTACTTTGTCAGAGATGGTCAAAGGTGAGGAGGAAAATCAAATATATGGAGCAATTTATTATTTGATCTGATTCAATGACAAATCTTTTGACAATTTTCCCTCCTGGTGACCAAAGAAAATCACCTAACATTGAAGACTTGCCTTGTGAATTAGTAGCTGGAGATACCTGCATCCATGAGGAACTTCTTGGTGTTAAATTCAGAATATCTCCTCATTCGTTTTTTCAGGTAAGACATGTTAGCACTAATTTCCCAGTTTAACAAGCTTATGTTTCTGCCCAGATCAACGGAAAATTAGAGGGAACATTGATCGTCACAATTCTGTGTAACCTTACAGATAAATACAGCAGGGGCAGAAGTTCTATACTCGACAGTTGGTGAATGGGCCCAACTGAATGAGGACAGTACAGTTCTGGATGTATGTTGTGGGACTGGAACTATTGGTCTTTCTTTGGCTAAGGTAATGCTACATGCTACTTCTGCATTGAACACGATTGACTGTATGTTCTCTAGTTGATCAGTTGAGGGCAATGCATATTCCAGATTAGTTGCTTGAGGAAAATATAGGGAAATATGGAGAAAAAATAAATGTTTTTTTTTTTTTGTTGGGTGGTCTGCAGAGGGTCAGGAAAGTCATTGGTATTGAAAGTTGCCAGGAGGCAGTGAAGGATGCTGAAGCCAATGCAAAATTTAATGGTGAGCCCTTCATGAAAAATAGCAGTAGCCATTTTTCCAATTGTTGTCTTGTAATTTGATCCAATGTCCTTTTTCCACATATGAAGGGATTACTAATGTAGAGTTTCATTGTGGAAAAGCTGAAGATTTGTTCCCCAATATTCTTAATTCACTTGCTTCGCCCAACATCACGGCTATTGTGGATCCCCCGAGGGCAGGCTTACGTGAGTCTATAAAAGCAGATCAATTTTTCCATGTACTGATTTACCTACTAAAAAGGGGATGCTATTTTAACAGATTCCAAGGTAATACTGGCCATCAGAAGAGCAGAGCATCTGAAGAGGCTGATTTATGTGGCATGCAATGCCAAGGCAGCCATGAATAACTTTATAGAGTGAGTTAAACTTTTTTTTTTTAAATAACCCTGAATACATATTGACAACATACCTTGTCTTTTTTTGTATATATAGCTTGTGCAGAGCTCCTTCCAACAGAGTTCACGGGGCACCATTCCAGCCTGTGCGAGCCATGGCCGTGGATATGTTTCCCCAGACGTCATACTTTGAAATGATTCTGCTTTTTGAGAGAGTAAACTACAGCTCCAAGCAGTCCGACAACCAGCCATCTTCATAAAGTCCCTTTAGAAATATTATGCATGCATTATTAGAGGAAAACTTGGTTTAAATATACTTTTTGAACTGTTTACCATACTATTTTTTTTTCAAGTCAGTTATTCCTCTATGTATGGTTATTTCTTTTTAAATAAATGTTCCCTCCTGAAATACTTTGTTTCTAAAGTAACTGAAGTGTACTACTTAATATTTTTTTCAAAATTTATTTATATTCCAACAGACATTATTGTCAATACATTTTATTTTGCATAACAAACATCACCAGCTGCGGAGTTCATGTTGCAATACAAGTTGTACTTCATTTTGTAGGCAACATCGTTCTCAAAAAACAAAAAACACTGGTACTAGTCAAGAGCATAAAATGTAAAAGCAAGTTTCACACTTAAAGAGTTGCTAAGAGCACACACACACACAACAGGAAAATTATAACACATTTATAAAACTAGCCAAATTCACAACATCTGATGGATGTCACAATCCCGATAGTTAAATGCACAGCAGTTTTCTATTTTAGCATGTCTTTTCATCTTTTGACAGTACAGCAATTTTAGGTAGTCTATAAAATGCATATGACTGGATTTCAACTTTGGTATAGTTTTAAAAGCTTGTCAGACTAGATGTTGCATTTTTATATGCCAGCTTTCCAACTGAAATGATCGAGGTTACATTTTACACATTGTACTGCACATAATCAGCTGTCAAAAGGTAAAAAGACAAACCCAATATACACAGTACTTTAAGACATGATCATGCTGCAGACATAATAAGATTTAAAAACACTAATTTGCTAGATAAATGCTTTATTTTTTTATAGCAAGGGACTCTGTCTTTAAAATTCCTGGCTAAGTTTTAGGTCCAATCTATTCACTCAAAGCCCTTTGTGAAATGGATAAACGAAGGCAATTTAATTTAAGAGAAGGGCATAGAAACACAACACAAGTGAAATGTTATTTGGTGTCCACTTGCTCATTACCCAAATAAAGAGTCAAGCTAAATGGAAGATGACGAATTTGATTAGCTATGAGAAATCACCACAATTTTAGACATTACTGCCTTCTAATCATACTTCAGAATAGTCACCATTTCACCACGTTTTTAAGCATGCAGACCACGTCAACTCTGAGGAAAACCATAATTGTAATCCTGCACACTATCAATAACACAAACTGATTATAAAACATTTTGTTTCCCAATTTGAACACAAATAGTCCCTTCCAAATACGTTACACGTTAAGAAAATTGCGAGTGATGGTACTGAAATGCAGCTATTAAGACACTTTAAAATAAATCTATGGTATGTGTTGGTTCCCGCAGTTAAATGTGCATGCATTGTATGTCAATTTCCAATATTTAAAACATGCCATCTATCTGCAACCAATGGGATTTCGTCCTTGTACCATAGATGGGATGCATCTATAGAGGTAGATGGTATTTGCGCTAAGGTCTGTTAGTGCATTTTCTCCAACCATGATGTATACCAACTGATTAAAAAAATTTAACACGCAGGTAAAATAGGCAAGCAGTTCTAACTGTATTATGACGTGATCCTACATAGCGATTATGTTATGGTGCTGAAAGAGTGCGGTGTTGTGTCTGGCTATAGTTACGATTAAACATCGACAGTGCAGAGAGGTTCACTTCCTGGTTGGGCAGATTCCATGATGGTCATCTTGGGTTTCTTTCTAGTTTCCTCCTATAGCAACAAGGCTTTTTTCAGTGAACATTCTTACACTCAAAAGGTTTAGATTTGTATCATACACTAACATATAAGACTAAGTCAGTAGTTGTGATTTAAAGGAATGTAACCAAGTGATAGAGTTGAAAAAAGCATGAGTTTTCTCTATTGGTGTTCTCTAGAATGGCATTTGAGTTCCTTACCCTTTGTGCAGCAAGTTTCCTCATCTCCTCTTGCAGTTTGTTCAAGATATGAAGGTTTGGTTTGTTCTTTTTGGCAAACTGCTGCAGCTCAATCACACTTTTGTCAGAGCTTTCCTGCATGGTCAACAGATGCATCCAAATATATTTAAAAGGCAACATTACCTCTATAACATAGTTAGCAGCCACTTGAAAATGACAGAGCTGCCCTTTTAACTCAAAACATTGTTTTTGCCATATAGACACGTCGTTCGGAAATATTAGGGATTGCTGAAAACTAAAAACCTACCTTTTTGACCATCTTATTACTCTCTCGGCCATACATTCGCAGCAGTGAGCCCCAGTTCTTCACATGAGGATGAAGCATTTGCAGGATCTTCTGAGATGCCAATTGCTTGCCAACTCTCTTGTTCTTGCCTGATTATAGTGACAAAAAAGCCACATAAAATGTGTCATTATTTTCCTCTTCAAAATTTTATTCAATGCACGTTTGGGTGGAAAAAAAAATTGCATCAACTTACACCAACCACGCACAGTATGCTTCCCACAAGTCATCACATATTCACTCTTCTGATTCTTCCCAGGTATCACCTCAAACTTAATGCTTGTATCTCCCATTCCATGATTTCTAAAAAGGTCAAAAAAAGTTCAAAATAAGTTAATAACGGTCGATTGCTTGAGCACAGTAGCCAAACAAGAAATCATGGATTCTTCTAAAATTCAGC
Organism: Stigmatopora nigra; assembly: GCF_051989575.1. Taxonomy (NCBI): domain Eukaryota; kingdom Metazoa; phylum Chordata; class Actinopteri; order Syngnathiformes; family Syngnathidae; genus Stigmatopora; species Stigmatopora nigra. Next base: position 14,819,372 of record NC_135511.1, on the reverse strand, counting down.
ATGCAATACTGACTTGACTCAGTCACACCATAAGTTTTGTAAACAATTAATGGACCTGCTTAAGTGGTTACCACATTACCTTTTAAGGCACTCATGAAGGATCTGATAAGGTGAAAGAAGCCCTGCTTTGTTGGTCAGCTCATATACTCTTGAGTCTTCTATACTGATATGGTTAAAATACTGTGGGGTAGAAAAGTCAACGTTAGTGTTACTTGTCATTGTCTTAATCAGAGATATTCACACGTTGCTTGCAGTCTGCAACTCGCATTACCTCGAGTTCGTCAGCCTCAACTGGCTTTTCCTCAGCGGTCTGCTTCACAAAGTCAGGTATAAGGATTTCCAGTGTGGCTCGTGCTGTAGTAGTACACATAATTATGCCAGGATAAGTTTAACCGAAGCAGAATGTCGTCTCACGAGTGTTACACTACTAATGTCATATGTAAATTATCATATGTCACATTAACCATCGCACAAAGCGTTCAGTTATTTATATTACCAGCTTTATTCTTGGCAAGTTTTTTACTGCTAGCGGTCCCTGTGCCGTAGGTGACTCCGTCAATAATGACAGACGCACCAAAGGGTTCACTTGGATTCTCTGGAATGAACGAAAACACATTTACATTTTTAATTTCAATTCAAGATGTTAAAAAAATGAATTCTGTATCCAGGTTTAACTTACCACATTCAAAAAAGTTGTAAACAGGTCGAACCTTTAGGACACGCTGCATATATTCGTGCAAGATGCAAACTTCAGACTTCCCATTGGGATTGATGACAAATTCTGATGAGGATGAAAAGTGTTAATATACAATCTAACAATTTGCCCAAAAGGAACATGTATAACATAGACATTTTTATCATTAACACAATTTATTTGCACAGTTCTACTTTAAAGAATACAAAGTAGTCCTATCTCTACTTACAGATGCAACATTGTATTTTACCTTTCTTAGTAGGGGCATCTTGGACGGACAGTGTAATGAGTTTCTGGTTGGCAGGAAGGATTGGTCGCTCCGATTCTGCCTGTTTCCTCTTCATGTCTCTGTTAAATTGTCTCCGCTCAGCCCAGGTGCGAAACTTCTTGACCGTCACTTGTTCAAAGTCAAAGCACTTTTCCAAGTATAAGCGGAAATCTTCAAGTTCTGTCAAACATTTATAACGTTAACACTGTGATTTCAGTAAAACTTGCATAAAAAAAGATCTTACCAATGGACTCATCCTTGCAAACTTCCACTTTGGCCCTAACTTGTCCGAGGGCCCCTTGAGCAATGTCGAATGGTTTTACTTCTTTAATGGGCTGACTGTGGTTGGTCACGTCTTCACTTGCTAAGCCCCCATCGGTAGCATTGCTGGCTAGCATGCTATCAAGTACCTCAGCTGAATTCTCTGAGTTCTCTACAGGCTCTTCACCATTTGCCACGTTGGTGGGATGAACAGGAGACTTTTGTGCTTGAAGATGGACCTCACCATTCAATTCCTTCTCCTCATTTTCCTTCATCTTCTTATAGTGTAAGCAGGGGATGCTGCTAGTAGGAGGGTCATGTTTCTATGTAGACGACAATGAGGAACAAAAGGTGAGAAAAAATAGCTGAGAGATCAAACCAAGTACAAGTTTCACAGTTGTTGGACGTTGAATAGACGTCAACAACCGTAAACTTCAAAACAAATTCACCTAGTATTAATACAACAGAAAGACGCAGAGTCAAAATATGTAAGAATGTGATGACTCTTACTCTGATGCTCCCAGTTCCAAGGAAGTATGGCCGAGACCATGTGACTACTCTGGTCTCTCTGTGCAGGTAGACTGGAATGCCTGAGTTATGGAATGTCATGATCCATCCATCTGGAAGTGGCTCAGTAGGTGGACGTCCTCGGCCTTGTATACACATTAACACACAGAACTCATTAAATAACGTAACTTTACTCAAGAACATAGTGGTCCCATTTTTTTGTTTGCATTTCCATAGCAATATTCTTCTATTGCTTTATCTTAAGTGTATATAAGCACAAAACCTCTAGACTTTCAGATGCAGTTACCAAAATGTCATAGTCTACTCATACTTGCATCTAGCATGATATCGACGTGTGCAGATATGTTCCAGTAGTTGGTAAAAAAAAGTGGCTTACTTTTCAAGACTGTTTTAATTTTGGTCATCATGGGTTGAACACCTTCATCTGAGTGGTGATCACTTTCCCCACCATATTTGTCATCCGATGGCCGCATCTTTTTTGGGACCGGCATTCCCTCTTCTAGAAGAGCGTCAACGTCGTTATCAAATTCCTCCTGTGAGCGTAGGTGAAATTAGGGTTAAAAATAATTTTAGATTTTACAAAATGATTTTTGAACTAAAAACAGAAAAATTGATTGAAAAATGACAAACATTGATTTAAAATCAGAAAAATCAACAAATTCAATATACATCTATACTCTTCATTTGAATTTGATCCTATAACAGAAAGTCGGCACTCATGATTTACTTTCCCGGGCCACAAAAAAATGATGCGGTGGGCCAGATTTGGCCCCCGGGCCGCCTCTTTGACACCTGTGATCTAGACTACTGTTACTATTGAGTTGCCATATTTTTAAATGGATGTCAGTGGGAGAACATACCTTGAAAAGAAGTTAGACATTTTATAGTAGTAATTAGGGACAAAGACATAAGGTGAGAGGACAGACTTACCTCAAAGCCGTAAACCATGGACTCATCGTAGGTTTGCTCCCGTTGAACTATGGCCTCCGACTTAAAGCCACCATTTTCTCCATCATCATTTGCCATTAAATTCTCACAGAGGTCATCTAACTCATCCAGGACAGCATACTCTACTTTATTTTCAGTCTCCATTTCAGCCTCTTCAACCCTACCTGCTCTTCCTGAACTACCGTCAACAACTTCCTGATCACTCGAAGAGAAATTAAACTCACCATTCAAATGCTCTAACCCATCATCACTGTCTTGCCCTTCGCCTGTATACAAAACCTTCCGATCTTTACTACAGCTACTTTCCGTGAAACTAACACGAACCTGAACATCTCTGAGTAGCTTGAGATCTGGTCGGAACGTGGTTGAAAGGGGAGCGTGACGAGCTGTTCGGGGACACAACGAGGTGGAGTAACTAGCCTCGTTCGTGGGTTGGCTACAGAAAGCTAGTGTACTAATACTGAGGGGCTCTTTTGCTTCCCCATCCCCTGGGACGCATATGTATCCATCACCACCAGAGCTAACGTCCATTACCTCTGCGTCACTGGACGTTTGCAGGGGAGGTGGTGGAGGTGCTCTGCCCTCATCACTGCCAAAATCATTAGGTGGCTCCAAAGGGAGAGGTGGTAAAATATCATCTAGATCCATTATTTTTTTTGGTAAAAAAAAAATTATAATTTAGAATCCAAACGTTTAAAACTACTCTTGGTTCTTATTTAAAAAGTAAGATGCATGCAGAAGCACATGACAGAATAGCACACGTATCAGATGGTTATGCTAAGCTGGCTACATTGTTCTTTTCATTAATGTAGACAGCTTTCAGAATCACTGTCTCAATTATTGGAAATCACAATGCATTCAGCCTAATGTGGGATCAAGACAATGATCACATCTTCCTGCAGATTCCTCTGGCAACTAGGAAAAACAATTAACAGTGAGAGCATTATCAGAAAATTGTTCACGGCCAGAGTTTTTTTTTTTAAATTCCATGCCACAAATAGTAGCTACTAGTCAATTAAAATGACAGAAAACATTACACCGGGTCGCAGATTTTCAGAACAGAAGGGCCCTGTTAGCATTAGCATCAATCCCAAGTGTCGAAAAACGGACAAGCGAGCTATACCCTGAATCGCATACAGTAAACGCATTAACGCCGACGCATTTAATGCTTATAGGATCTTGCATGAATACTCACCAGTACATATAGTTTAACTGTCTGGTCCCTCACTATCTATTTAATTTTCAAACATTAATTTGTAGCCCCGCCATCTTGAGGACGTGCACACAACCGCATTTCAACAGGAGGCCCCGCCCTTCAATGCCGGCTTGCCAATGATTGGTCTATTACGCTGTCAATCAAAGCCACTCCTTGTCCAATACATACATTTGTTTACATGGTATTGGAACGAGCGCTCCCCTTTATACATTTTTAATACACTAGAGGGCAGCATATTCTTGAGTGGGTTTTTAAAACACCATTCACACAGTAAATCGTTCAATTTGAAATACTCAAAATAAAAATTTTAACTTCATTTACTTTTCTTGAAGCCAGTTTTATTTTCCTGAGCTTTCACTCTTCATCTGCTGGAATATAGCAACATATTTTAGCCATCATCGGATGCTTCAGTCAGCAGTTTCTACTGCATCACATTTTGCAATATTAAAAAAATCATAAAACACCATCTTTGGCAATCTGATGAATAACAATCAAAGAACATTTTTGTGATTATCAAAAAAAATGCATTAAATGTCTTTCACAGCTCTGAAGTCGAGTTGAACAACTCCAATGTAGTTGCCGTGGTGATGGGGCTAAGAAACCAAATGATGATGATTTGGCGATGCGTGAAGTGGGGCTCTGAAGCACACAGCCACTTTCCATCATCATGTCTTCATGTCTGCAGCTTAAACTGGAAATAACTGGTAGTCCAGTTGTTTGTGTCACAATTGGGCATGGTTCGCTCGGTAAAGGTCACATTCCCCTCCACATCAATCAAGATAATTGTATTGGTCCTGAAAGAACAAATAGTATAAAAATGCAAATACAGCTAAGAGAGAAACAGGGCAAAGGATACTCAGTAAATTTGTGAGAGCCAGCTGAGCCCCTAGCAAGGGTAGAAGTATAGAAGTAACTAACCTTGTGCCATAATCAGGGGCGCGAACACATACGGCTGACATAGCTTGGATCATGGACTTGGTGTAACCGTCACCTTGGCTCTCTTGAACAGGATCAGGCGCATTCCTATTAAAAACCCAAATGCAATTGTTTGCGACGGGCAAATTCAACAATGAAAAGGCTAAATAACTTCCTGCTAACGGCATTCCATAGCTCATGAATAACACTTCTGTTATGCAGCATGGATGCTAGTTAATAAGGCCCAAGTGGCGACAAGACCAGAAGGGGAAAAAATGTTTATAAAGATTTCAAGTGTGTTCATTTGTATGTGTATAACTTTTTTTTGCACCTACAGTTCTTCGTTGTTAAGTACACTCAGCAGTTCTTGCACTAGCCCATCACAGGATAGTGATTGGTTGTTGACAATGCTGGTAAAGTGTCGCTTGCCTTGAAGCAGTTTTTTCCATGGAGTGTCCAGTAGGGAATTACTCAAGCTGTAGATTCCTATATTAAAAAAATGTTGTACATTGTAACATCATTGCAGTTCTCATATCAAATAGAGGCAGACAGTAAATATTAAAACCGTTTTGTAATAAGTATACAGCAGGGGTAGAGAACCTATGGCTCGGGAGCCATATGTGGCTCTCTTGATGGGTGTATATAGCTCTCCGCGAACCTGTGTGGTAAAATAAGAGACCTAAGTCCCGGACGCACCAATTGGAGCGTCCCGCCGGCAATGTATTATTTGTAGTGCCTTTTGAAAATCATAACTTTTTCTTCATTAGACTCTTCTGCATGCATTCTCTCATTGATACTCATTAATTAGAGACAGTAAAATAATATTCTCCAAAGAATTCCAACTTTTTTTTTACTTTCAGAGTGGTGAAATTAATAATAAATGCTCATATTTTCATGTATTTTTACTCTTAAATTCTGACTATGGCTCTCAAGGAATAATGTTTGAAATATGAATTGTTTATTGCTCTCTTAGTCAAAAAAGGTTCCCGACCCCTTGGTATACAGCATTTAAAAAGTACACACACAAGCAAAACAGACCTGGCTTGAGATGGATGGGTTCATTGTTGCCTCTGTTTCCATAGTAACACACATGATCCTGCTTGGCTCTACATTGGATAACATAAAAGGGACATTTTTTAATCACTGTTGGTTTAATTCTACACAGTGACAGAACAGATATACTTTCAATGAAAGTAAATGTATCAAGAATATTCATCCTTTTTCTGTTTTTAGAATACATACTGCCAAAAACAAATATACCTCGATTTTTATTTAAAAGTGAGAGTGACATAAATTTGGATTAGAAATTAACCTTATTGGAGAGTGAGATGAAATGTTGTGATGTCTAAAACTCCTCAAGCAGAAGCCACCTCAGATATTACAGAAATATGTAAAAATGTAATAGCAGTAAGCTAGCCCTAGTGTAGTTTTACAGAAGAGCAGTGACCATCAATGATTAAATCACAAGTGTGTAAGGCACATAACGTATATTACTAAATCAAGGATTTAATGGTTTAACAAGCACGACAACCATAATTTACAGATTAGTCATCGTCAGATTAAAAAACACTGTTCATTTGGAGTTGAGAATAGTACCGTATTTTCACGACTATAAGGCGCACTTAAGTCTTAAATTTTCTCCAAAATAGACGGTGCACCTTATAATACAGTGCGCCTTATATATAGAAAAAATGTCATTCATTTAGGGTGCGCCTTATAATGCGGTGTACCTTATAGTCGTGAAAATACGGTACTTGTATATCACAGATCAGTGTCCAAACAACTTTGAAGGTAAACAATTATAGAACCTGCCAGAAAATATCTTACTCACTTGAACTCTGCGGTGAGAAGGTTGAAGCCGTTATATAAGTGACTTTCTGTTGAGACCTTCTTGAGGTAAGAGTAGCAGTCCAAATCTTTGTCTATGAGGTAGTTGGAAACAAGGAAACCTGTGGAGTGGTAATGACATGTTGTAATCGTATTATTAGAATAAATGAGACAATAAACAAAGGGGTGACTTTTTAAAAATGACCTCGCCCTTGTGCATCTGGGTTGGGCCGGCCTTCCATGTAGTTGGTGATTGCAGCAAGTTTCCCGTTCTTGTTGATCCCCAACCATGATCCTCCTTCTTTGCCATATTCCAGATCTAGACCTGATTTGTGCATTAAGAGTCCAAATGTCTCAATTAATGTACAGATATCTAAAATCCGTCAATGATAGCAGATTGGTCAAAAACGGAGTTGTATTTCCTTGCTAAGAATGGCTAATGGTCAGTACTAAAGCATGCAAAAATGCAAATGCATAGAAATATAGAACTTAAATTTGTAGTTGGTTTAATATTTTGAGAGCAGCTGCACTTGTGTGAATCCCTTAATCAAGAATTCACTTTTAATAGTATTAAGTTAGTATTAAGAGTAGTAATCTTCCTGCAATCATAAACACAATACTATGTACTATATAAACCAAGGGTATCAACTTGGTTTCACGTGGGCAGGACTATTTTAGATATAATATATATTTTTTTTAAATAAATGGATTAAAATAACTGGATTAAAAGCTCTCAATATTCATTTTTTATAGATCTAAAACAATTTTTATTTGAGCTTTTTAAAAAAATATATTTTTAGATTTTACAAAATTATTTTTGAACTAAAAACCCGGAAAAATGTTTAAAAAATTACTATTATTGACTTAAAAGGGGGAAAATTAGGAAATTTAATATACATATATATCTATCATTTTAATTTGATCCTAAAACAGAAAGTTGGCACTCATGATTTACTTTCCGGGCCACACAAAATGATGCGGCGGGCCAGATTTGGCCCCCGGTCCGCCACTTTGAAACACAATATAGACGAATAAATGTGCTTTTGCAGCAGAACATCAAGTGACTTTCCACGTCGATAAAGGGTGTTATTTATTTAAGTCGACTACTTTTCTTGGTGATCAATAAAAGCAGGCCACTTAAACTGACAGTGACCAGTAGAGCCAAATGATCTCCCTGCTCTAAGGGTAGAAGGGAAAGATAACCCAATCCCACTGGGAGCCATATTTTACGGCACTTCTCATCTCATCATGCTACGTATTCTTCAAGCCCTCCGCGAGTCCCACAGAGAAAGCATTGCCTTTTATTCTTGTCACATTGAATAAAAGCAGACATCAATTAAAGACCCACGCTTGAAGTCTTGACCTGTCCGTCTATTACACAGAAGAGAAGAGAAGGGAGATGAACAAGGTTGCTATCTCTGCATTTCCTTCTCCAGGAGAAAGGAAAAAAAAGCATGATTGATTTCTCCCTTGGGAGGCTAAAATGTGTATTGAGCATTAGCCAATTAAATATAGTTTAATTCAGAAAGTATGGTCCTTTGATAAAGTGGAGAGTCAGATTTTGGGGTGCAAAAAGATAATTTGTATGAGTTTATTTCTGATTAAAATATATGTAGTAAACAGTGATAATTTTACAATTGGCACACTGCGAGTCCCAGGGATTTGCTTGTCTGAAAACTGTGCGTCCCAGGAAACTTGTCACGAGTCCCAACATACTACGGATGCAAATAAAACATAAACAACGATATATAAACATTCAGATTTAATTTATTTATTATATGGTTTAGGGTTAGGGTTTATTTATCATTGTACTAGTCTTTCAGCTCGTAGATCCTCCTCTCTTTGCAGCCAAAAGTCTTTTGAAATGTGCGTATTTTTCCTTGCTTCCCCCGTTTTGCTTCATGATCATCGATCGAATCTTCTGCAGTTCTTTTCTTACTAGGTGTATTTTTAACTGCGAAATAACTATCCAGACTGTTTTGCTTTTTCTGAAACATTTTTTATCTTTCTTACACTATTACGAAACTCTTGCTATGGATTGGATGAAGCTACTTTCCAATTCTGACATCATGATTTTACAATCTCAGCAGATTTTTATTTACTGTAAATAAAAATCTGCTGAGATTGTAAAATCATGATGTCAGAATTGGAAAGTAGCTTCATCCAAATCTGAAGTACAGTGATTAACATAACAGATATTTCATTAAAATTAACCTACCGTATTTTCACGACTAAAAGGTGCACCGGATTATAAGGCGCACCTTCAATGAATGACATACTTTAAAACTTTTTCCATATATAAGGCGCACCGGATTATAAGGTGCACTGTATTATAAGGCGCACTGTCTATTTTGGAGAAAATTTAAGACTTTTAAGTGCGCCTTATAGTCGTGAAAATACGGTAATTGCTATTGACTTCCAGGTATGAAGCACTCACTACACAGTCACCTCTAGAGCCAGCCATTGTTGATGTTTTGGATTTTTTTGTATAAAATCTGGCAGTGGGGGAGGAGCTATATGATGGAAGATTTTGTAAACTAGGATGGCATTTGCATATTTAACAGTATTGTTTCAGTTCAGGCGTTTGTTTTTTTAATATCCGACAGTGGTGTTTTTTTGTCTTTGGTTTTCTGTTTTTTTCCATATATAAGGCGCACCAGATCATAAGGCGCACTGACTATTTTGGAGAAAATGTAAGACTTTTAAGTGCGCCTTATAGTCGTGAAAATACGGTATGTCCTCCACCAAACAATAATCACCACAACTCTATTGAATATACACAACCATAAAATCCGTAATGTCCCCTGGATGTAGCCTGGTAGTTTAAAAATAATTGATTGGTGAGTGATTTATTAGAGTGACTTACCACTGAGAACATCAGTATTGGTCCCCCAAAAGTCAGCAGCCTTCGATGGTCTGTTGTAGTACTCATCTCTATTTGCAGCCAAAATTAGCCTTTTGGAGGGAGCGGTAATCTCGTTAGAATGTCTTCTAATTCAAGCATCCATTTATTTCGCATCAAAAATGCGTACTCAACTTGTAAATATGCATTAGTGTTCTTTTCATTTCAGGCAGCAGTGCTATTATTAAACTGAGAGTGTATTTAAAATAAATGTTATGCAACGCAATGGCAATTGTATCATTTGAAAGACTCTCAAAGACATTCATTATACAACACAGCTTGACACATAGACAGACAAATGACATTATTATTCTCTTTTTAACAATGATTGCTATCCATTATAATTTCCCCTATAATTTTAAATAGGCATACTACGTGGCAAAAACTAGAAGTAAAAAGCTGAGTTAATAATCATAATAAAAGTTCATTTACTCCCAATGGATGTTTTAATCAACTCGCAACTACAGAAAAAGTCAGCAATCTTTTTTTTATTTTATGTTTTTTAACCAAAGAGCTACTTCACGATACTAGTACTATAATTATTATTTCTTTAATCCTAGCACTAAAACACCATAGCTCCCCCTATCACACAGGGATAGGGAGCCTATGGCTCGGGAGCCACATATGGCTCTTTTGATGGGCGTATGTAGCGCTCCGCTAAACTGTGAGCTAAAATATGGAAACCGCTGGTGACAGAGCGGAGATATTGCATTTTTTAATTTGTATTAGACTCTTCTAGAATGCATACTATCATTGATTAGCAATAAGAATGTTGTCAATGTTGTTTTCAACTTTAAAAGTGGTGAAATTACTAAAAACAAAGAAACCCATTTACATGTATTTTGACTTTTAAATTGGGAGTATGGCTCTCAAGGAATAACATCAGAAAATATGAATTGTTCATGGCTCTCTTTGTTAAATGTTTATTTTTTATGCCTACCTATTTATGTGTGGACTTTGTAGTGTATCTTTAAATCTCATTGTATGTGTGTATAGTGACAATAAAGGCATTCATTACGTTATTATTAATAGTTAATTACATTAATTCCTGGGAAAACAGTTTCTCATGACAGTGTATATCAAAATGAAACACTTTAAATTGCTGTCCATTCAAAATGGTCAATGGTCCATGAGTGGTCAGCTTTTTCTGTAAAAGGGGCCCACAGGCTGTTTATATGGTGGTTGGGGAACACTATTGGGCCCACCGACACAACAAGAGTGACTGAATGAGAGCGCAAACAGGACAAATAATACAAAATGGAAGGTTATATACTGTCTATCCTGTACTGAAAAGTACAGTGAAATAATATAGAATATTTTTGAAAACTGTTGAACTGGATTGACCTCCCTGCGCTATACTGCATTGGAACCCCTAATTAATCCTTGGATGACAGGGAGGCATATATCTTGCTGAAAAGAAAGAGCTCAGCCCCAACTGATGGATATTAGAGGTCAGCCTTGGAGCCTTAAGGGCTAATCATGATGGCTTGTTGGTGCTGCACCAAACACATTTTAATGATGTCAATCGCAAGATCAAGTGTTATCAGACCCGATGGGCAAATCATATTTGAGTGGAGATGAACATAGAAATTGCCTGCTGCATTATGGGGGAAAGGGAGGAGTTTTTTCTCGTCTAAATATAGGGGTGGAGGGTGAAAGATTGTGACATCATCGAATAATCAGTTTCTGAAAAATGTTCAGGCCTTATTTGTGCTGGACACAGTTTGAATTACCTTATTTTATTTTCTTCATTCAGGGGGGTGAATATGAATGCAGTTTTATTTCACATCAAGTATTAATTACCATATTTTAGTATAGTCTTCCCTCTTCACTTATCGCAAATTCACATTTTTTTCCTGCAATTTATGATTAATAAACAAATATTTTTTTGAAAAATCATAAAAATGTTGCAATTTTTCGATTATCCCGGCCATGACTGGTCTACATTAACCGCGGTATTTGAGGGATTATTGTAAATGTCACATTTTTAGCAGTGAGAAGGAAAAATAACATTTCACAGTTAAGTATTGTGACTCATAGTCCAAAAAAAAATTTTTTTTTTTTTTTGTTCGGTTGTTAAAATACATTTGCAGGGTTATCATATTCCAAAGGTCGGGAAAAAATAGTGTGACTATGACTATCCAGTATAGGAAATATCAATATTTTCATTTCCTGGTTGCTTGCCCTATAATAAGTCAAGAGTTTTTGTCAAGTTTGAATGTGTACTTTATAATATTTGAATACCAGCAGACTTTACTAACTGCACATTGATGCTGGTGCATTTACTATTCTATATATAGCACTGCAGTTACGGAATGAGGACAAACTATGTTTCACCTTTCCTCGGGTTGATGTCTGAGTCACTGCACAAACACCTCTGATCTGATCTCCTTAGGCAGGGTCAGAATCCCAAAGACAAGGACAGAGATGGACTTTGTCCAGGTGGGACGTTGGCTCTCATCCTTTGGGACATTTAAATAAAGGCTGGCTTCACATCATACCCTAACCCGTACAGATGGCTCATTTTGCAGTAGTGGACGCCCTTGCATTATTCACTAAAAAGGTCAGGTTTACCTTCTACATTAGATGATAAAAACAGTGGCGAGAATACATTAGGATAGAGTTGTGACTGCAGACTAGATCACTTGTCATGCTAGGATTTAAGGACTTGGAAAAAAATGGTGCCTTTGACAAAAATAATCAATTACATTGAAATTTGATGTCTCATTAAGTATATGATGTTTCAATTGTTAATAAATAACTATATGGGAGTATATTTCTGAGATGAATGAGGCAATAAAGGTTTTAGCTACAATACAAAAAAAATAATATTATTTACTACATAGGCAAAATCCAGTAGTCTATTTTTTTAAAGTATAACGTTATCAGTAATATACTTTTCTTTTGTCAAATTGGAATCAACCATAAAATTAGTAAAAATTCCATTATGTTCCCTATTTTTTTTACTCCCGTTTAGCATCCCATCAAAAGTGTATTATTAAATAGACGTAAACAGATAATTAACTGTTGATGAATCAGCCCCAAAATCTGAAAATGATTGGGTTAATGATATAAAAAAAAGTTTAAAGACATTTTTTTGGAGATTAAAAATGAGAAAAAGGTTAAGATCTAATTGGAAGACTAGAATTATTTATTTTTGGTGATACCAAATAGCTTGGCTTGCAACAATATGTACAGCAAAATTGAACTTTCCTTCCACAGAGATGGCCAAAAAGGTTATCATAAACCAATGGATGAATTTACCTGTAGGCACTTTTTGATGCAGGCCGAGGATCAAATTTGATGAAAATGATACACATGGATGTATAGAGATGGGTGACGGGCTTCTAACCTGTCCACTTGTAGAATCAAAAAATGCTCATATCTGTCAAAAACAAGACAATAACAACAGTTAAGGAAACAGTATTTAGGCTCTATAGTACTTTAGTAAATCACTAGTCCTTACAGTACAAATACAAATCCACTTTTGATCTAAAATACAAGAAATATATAGCGATAACTTTAGTTTATACTTGGCCAGGTGTCAATATTCATTGCTATTCATTTTACAACAAACAATACCTAGCTAACGTTAGCAAACATACCTTTTACTTAGGAAAATAAAGTTAGTTTTAGTATATTGATCTCTTGTGCAAGGGAAGAATGGTAGATCGTTACCTACCTGTTATCTTTATGAGTGTGTCCTGGAGCAAAGTTACTTTCCTATTTACACTTCCCATCGCTTAAGATAGTTTAGCATCGTGTACACAGTTGGTAACTCGATTTACTTACTATTACGTCCCTCTTTTTGGCCCGAATCAGACCTATTGTATCCAAAGATATCATCCGTTTAGGCGTCCGTACTCCGCCTGTCTTTTCTGTCAATGTACTTAAACTAAACGCATATTTTGCCGCAATCCTCTGTTGACTTCGATTGGCTAGTTCAGCATCAGCTGTACCGTGAAACTTTACATATCCGGTTCTTGTCATTGCCAAAATAAAAGAGACAATATTGAAGCAATCTGAATTTGCAGAAAAATAGAAATGTACGTACTTAAGTATACTTCGACACAACGTTTTTGGGTGGAAATGGATATGTTCTATTTTGTCTGTGTTGATTTTAAATAACATACAATATACATGCATTGATTTTCTGTAACACTTTTTCTCATGAGGATTACCGGGGGTGCTGGAGCCTATGCCGGCACATTATGGGAATAGGTGCATGCTCAATTATTTTCTATCCTCAAAATCACCTGAATCAAATAATTATCAAAGGAGGTCTGCCCAGAAACTTGATAACGACAGGTGTGTTGTAGAAGGGATACAGTATGGAGAACTGACTAGAAAGGTGCGTTCAAGGACCAGGTGGGTGACCCCTGGTTGAACTATAGTCTAAAAGACTACCATTTTTTATATCTTCATTTTGTTGGCCACTTTCATTGAAAAAAAACGACTCACTACACATTATAGTTTTTTTTTTACATTAAAAATGTCCTCCACTACCGTGATGGAGATGGGCGGGGACATTGGTTTGTTTTGATGAAATTGGATAAACCATAATTCGCCTTTCATAAAAACGCGATCATGCCGTGATGAATTAGCAATTATTTACCAAACCTCAACTTTTGAATCGATGAATGATCGTCTACGCGCGTGCGTCTGCGTGCAAGTACTGCGATCCACCGACAGCAAGTGAACGCACCAACATTTGAGATTAGTGAGGTTGACAGAAAAGGTCCGCCGCAGCTAAAACTGCATACAAAAAGCCACTCTTCCAAGCCACCGGACTACTGCTCATCATTCCCAAGGTTCTCATCGAGGATGGACTAGACAAAGTGAGGTAATGCAACGTAGAATATTCAATTTCCGCGTAAATCAATGTGTATATTATGGATGTATTGATTGTGCACCACCAAGTTGTAGCCTGCATGTGCCTGCTTCACAACTCACTATAACGAGGGGACGTTTAAAATTGCCAATGCAATAATTGCTAAGACCAAGAAAATAATTGGCGAGACTACGGTTGATTTTTGATGATTTTGTTTGTTATGATATTGTTTTACTGCTCTTTTAAGAGAGTTGCCATGGAGAATCTTGGGTGCATGCCCCCTAATTACCTAATGTGGAGGTGGTGGGGATGCTGTCAATGGCAAGGCGCGTTTATTATGATAATATATAGTAGATGCTTTTCCATTATAAAGGTAAAATAATGAAATAACCTCATTTAAAAATGCTCATAATAAATGTCTGTTTATTCTAGAAGTGTTTTTGAAATGCATCTTGTAGGTTTGCATTCATTTCATTAATGTTTTGGAGCAATTAATTTAGAAATATTTTTAAAATATTGGATTTGATTGCTGTAGGTCATTGAAAAAGGTGAGTTTTAACTGTTTATTGATGCTTTTAATAATGGTTATTCATTTGTTTCAACAGATGTTATAATCAGATGTGATTTAATAAATCAGATTCCTTTTAAATGGTCTTGTTTATCAGTCAATAGTTAATCTTTTGATCAATATCATTCATCATGTATTTTTGTAAGGAATCTTAATATATAGATATACAGATACTAAATATATAGATATTTAAATTAAAAAAAACTTGAACAATAAAGTGTAAATGTATTTTGAAATTTCAATATATGGCTGTTATCATTACATGAAGTAACTATGAAATTATATCTGAAATACTAAGTAATTAGATCCGGAGACACAACATTAACTTGCACTGTTATAAAATACCTAGTAGAAGACTGTATTCATGTTTATTTTATGTCCATTCTTCTGCTTTCATGATTTGTTTATTTAATGTGCTCTAATATTTATATCTGATATTGTGTTCCCCCCTGGGCGCTTTATAAATTGTTGATATTTGTATAACACCTTTGTTTTGGTGGGAATTATCCTTACTCTTGTTTTCCTGGCTCTCTCTTTTTTTGTTCATGCGTTTTAATATACCTCTGGTGTTTCCACATGAGTGGTGTTCCTTGACAGTTTTATCATAATACTGTCAGTCATCCAGTTATACTAATGTTTGTGTGCACAGGGGGGGGGGGGGGGGGGGTGCAGTCAGGGAAAAGCAGATCCCTGTGGGGCTAACCTCATCAATGCCCTAAATTGAAAATACTTTTCTGCAGACCTACTGTCATTTTTGAAGCTTTCTTTATAATTGTCTTCAATTTCATTCTGCTTATGGCGCCATTTTTGTGTGTGTCACTGTCTAATATTTGCAGTTTTTTTACCCTTGAAAGTACTGAGCAAAAAAAAATGTTTAGGTAAGATGTAAGTATATTTTTTGGGAGGGAAGGCTTGTGTTAAGGTGATGCAGTCTGTTTAATGGCTGAAAGTTAGTTCTTATTCTCTATGGAATGGATTTTCCATCGTTTGCATGTTCTTCCCGGGCCTATGTGGGTTTTCTCTGGGTAACCCGGTTTTCTCCCACATTCCAAAGACATGGTAGGCTGATTGGACACTCTAAATTGCTCTTAGGTATGAGTATGAGCGTGAATGGTTGTTTGTCTCCTCGTGGCCTGTGATTGGCTGCTCACCAACTCAGCTAGGATAGGCTCCAGCACCCCCCGAGACACTAGTGAGGATTAAGTGGTTCAGAAAATGAGATGAAATGGAAGATGAGACATAAAGGAGTGTTGTTACTTTTTTTGCATGAGGCATATTATTTCTTATGTGGATTTCAAGTATCTTAGCAAAAATGTCAATATGTTATTATAAAATGAAAATAAATGTGATATTCATGATGGTAAAGTAAAACTACACAAGTTCAGATTTGAACCCGAGACCGCACAACTGTGGCGGACCCTCAAACTAACCTAAATGACAAAAAGGTCATACTAGAACAGAAGTCTAGGTGTTTTCCAACAAAATCTTAATTTTGCTACTTCTCTAAAACCCACTAGAACTCAATGGCATATCAGTTTGCTAAATAAATGCATAGTATTCTCCACAATGTAAGGAACTGATGATCAGCTTTGATATATTGCTGTTATTCCTTCCTTATTCTTACACTTTCCCATTCAGCATAGCATTTAATTATGAAGGGCTCACAGGGATTGTTCAGCAAAAGCATTATTACTACCCAAATGCTATGATGCATTTGTCATTTCATTTAGAGCAGATATTTTTGCCTTGCATGCTTAACTACTCTTCCTAAAGTGTTCTTCTAAAAAAATAATATCTATATAAATACAACACTTTTGGTTATGTTCATTTTTCCTAAGCTTTTGTGCACATATTTGGACATTAGTGGTGTCTCATCATGGACAAGAAGTATTTGATGGGTCTTGTGATATTGAGCTGTCATGGAATGCAAGTAGGAAGCAAGCGTCAATGCCTCTTTGTGACTCTGACACCTGCAGAGCTCAGTCTCCTGATTCTAAGGTGATTAACATGCACCTCCAAGCTCCCCCAGGCCGTCCCCTCTGAACAACACCCCCTACCTCCATTGGCTGTCCATGTTGGCATAGTCCTGTAGTCTTGGCACTCATTCTACACTTGCCCCTCTTTGCAGAGGAGATAACTCAGGTCTTTGTTCAAGATAGCCTCACCGTAGTGAGAATTGAGCTTCTGGTAGAATTGGATTTTATAAAAGGAATGAAATACAAAGTATAAAATGCCTTCAAGTTTGGATGTCCCAATTTTTTTCAGACTAAAATCCTCTTGGAAAAACTACTCCACAAAGCTTTTAGACCTTTATGGAGATTTAACATTATATCACTATGTGCCCCTTTTTATTTAGCTTTTTGGTGCCATTTCGTGAAATTACAGTTAAGAAGATTTGCAATGAATTTAGACCATGTATTCAAAAGAAGAGAAAAAAAGACGGAATTTAAGAATGGTAATTCATATGTTCCAGTACAATGTTTAGTTGCTGCTGATTTATTGTTTCCAGAATATTTTTAGCATTTCTTTTCTGGTAATTTGCTACTTCCTTAGTTTTGCCACCATCAAGCATTTTATTTGGGAAATCTGATATTTTGTACCCGATGGAGTGTAAAATTGTAGGTTAACAGGCATATTGAATTACTTTCTCGCCACTGCAGTATTTGTGTATCTTGAAATACTGGTATTTTTAAAAATATTTTCTTTTCCTAAGGTTCATTTTCTTTTAATTAATTTACCCAATTATATTTTCTAAATTGCATGTCACAAAGGAAAAGTAATTAAGTGAAAAGAGTGCAAGAAATATTGGATAGACATTGTAAAATTTATCAAATATTACAATATTGATATTAGCCTATTTAAATAGCCATTGTAATCAGCCACTAGTTTGGAAATATATGTTTTGAATAAATTAGGATGTCAACATTACTAAATTTAATTATGGCTCTCGTATTTTACCAAAATAAAGCTTACTATTACTATATTCTACAAAAAAAATGCTGTTGTATAGCCACATACACCCAAAAAGGAACTGATACCTGGAGTACATTTTAATGAGCTACTTCTACACTTGAGCATATTTCTGTTACTTCACCCCCCCACCACTGACAACCATCTTTTGTCGAAAACTCATATTTAATTCAAAGATTTGAAGAAGATGCTCCTTTTTTTCTATCTCCAGAGCTCCTTGGCTCCAACAAGCGGTGTCTGTCTTAGATCTACGCAGGGTGCAATGACATATCGAGGCTGTCAAGGCATTTTTGGAGCAGAATGTACTGCACCGCTGACAGAAAGTCGGGTTCTTTGACAGCATAATGACCTGAGTTACATAGCTACACCTTTCCAAAAATTGTTCATAATCTAGTTAGTCTAATGTCAGCTTGTACAACATGGGGAAAACAAAATATTTGATTTCCGCTTTTTAATATGCACTCTGTCCCTATGTGTAGTGGTACATAACGCCACTTTGATAAATGCTGGTTAGCGGCATGTTAGATTTAAGGCAACTAACGATGCGTTAACGTCAACTTGATTTCATGTGGGCCGGACCATTTTAGATATAATATTTAGATTTTTTTTTTTTTTAAAGAAATGGATTAAAAGAACTAGATTAAAATCCCTGAATATTCAGTTTTTATAGATCTAGAACAATTTATTTTAGTTTTTTATATATATTTTTAGATTTTACAAAAGGATTTTTGAACTAAAAACTGAAAAAAATGATTAAAAAAATTACAATTATTGATTTAAAAGGGGGAAAAATCCGGAAATGTATTATACATTTATTATACATATATATGTGAAACTCTGATTGTTTCACAGGCTGTGGACCATTTTAGATATAATATCTAGATTTTTTTAAATTATATGGATTAAAAGAACTGGATTAAAATCCCTGAATATTAAGTTTTCAATAGATCTAAAACAATGTTTATTTTAGCTTTTTTTAAATATATTTTTTTGATTTTACAAAATGATTTTTGAACTAAAAAGAGAAAAATGGATTAAAAATTACAATTATTGATTTAAAAGGGGAAAAAATCAGGAAATTTAATATACATCTATACTCTTAATTTTAATTTGATCCTAAAACAGAAAGTCAGCACTCATGATTTACTTTCCCGGGCCACACAAAATGATGTGGCGGTCCAGATTTGGCCCGCCGGCCGCCACTTTGACAACCCATGTGATTTAAGGTATCTGCTGGATGCAACTTTTTTGTTTATTTTCTCATAGACCAGGTTCATTGTGCCACAGGAGGAATAAACAAGCCTTCTTAACATCATGGTGTGCCTTG
This sequence comes from Stigmatopora nigra, assembly GCF_051989575.1. Lineage (NCBI taxonomy): Eukaryota > Metazoa > Chordata > Actinopteri > Syngnathiformes > Syngnathidae > Stigmatopora > Stigmatopora nigra. The sequence goes on along the minus strand of NC_135511.1, from coordinate 14,800,117 downwards.
ATTATGTCCAAGGATAAGAGCCTCCTCTTAATTGTTATCACTAGTGCGCTTCTGTGCAATACAAACATTGGAGTAAATCACACATTGGATATGCATATATGTGCCATATCCTACATAGAAGGGCAAACATTCCTTTGTAAGGTTGTATATCTTAAGTGAAATAGAATGTCATGTAATGAATGGAAGGTCTAAGTTTTCTGTTGCTTTTTATATTGCACTGATGGCTTGTTGTGGGTGGCAAATACACACGCCATCACTAATGGTTTCAGCCATTTTGCATAATGGACTTGACTGTTTTTGTATGAATCTTGACTGATCTTTGATTTTTTTTTTTACCGTCGAGAAAAATGTCTAAGATTCTTCATGAATTATTCCCCTGAAAATCTAGCTTCACAGCCCCTGCATATCATATAAAAGAGGACTAAAGAGGTTAGTTTGATGTTTTTTTTTTTTTTTTTTTTTTTTTTTTTTTTTAGTGGAACAAGCACATTGACAGAACGTTAGCGACCTTCCAGCGCAATAGGTTGGCCATCTGGCTTTATAGTTGTCAGATGTGAGGTCAGCTCTCAGATGACCTGTCCTTGGTGCACAACTGAATGTCCTTTGTCCTACTCTATGGGTGTGGATGTTAAAGTAATATAGTGTTAAGAAGGTTCTGTGCCATGGCTCTTTTACTGTTATGAAGTGGAATTTGCCATTTGGATGTTTTCCATTTTTCAACCAAATTATATAATAAGAACATTTTAGGAATATGTACAAGGTGACCCAAAAAAGATGCGTACCCATGAACATTTCAATTTTGACTTTGATTAAAAAGCGATTTATTTCAAATTACAACCACAGATTATTCAGTTTATGGAAGACCATTCACCAGTTTCAGCTATTTTTGTCAATTTTTTGTCAATTTATGGCTTTCCCAAGATGTGTTCCAAATATCCACCATTGCGTTGCAAGCAAACATGTACTCGTCTGACATTTTTATTTTATTTTAGCTGAAAATGATCATCCATAGGTTCACCTTTCACGTCCTGCAACAGAAAAGACATTAGTTAAAAAATGTTTTTTTTATCGAATAAAATATGGGTATGCATCTTTTTGGGTCACCCTGTACTTGCATAATCCGGTCCATAAGACATAAAGAGAGTTGAGTTTGTTGTTAAATGTTAGATGGCAGATTATATGTAATTTATATGTGATCCAATCATGTCTGTGACCAACTGAAGTAAAAAGGAAGCTGAATTTGAATAGAAAATCACATTTTTAATCATAATTTGCAGTCATACAGGTCCCAGGTGTCTTGATATCCATCCAATGGCTTGTTAAAATACCTCATAGTCACGAATAAAATTACATTTAAAAATATTTCCTTGCGTTAAATAAAATAATCTTGGTTTAAGGGCATATTTAAGTCATCTCATGCTCATTCTGAGCTGAGGAAGAGTTCCAAGGAAGGCATGGCCTTCTAAAAATGATCAGTACCAGCTCTCATACTTAAAATGGATAGAACGTCTTACCCACAAGCTGAGGAGTTAATACATAAAAAATGTAAACTGAGACATATATAGATTCTACAAATAACATCATCGGGGCCTGATTTCCAATGGTGTGATCAAATCAGGGACATCCCTAATGTTTTTCCTGCAAATAGTTCCATGTTCTGGCCAGGATAATTGATGTGAAGGTCATGTGAGCAGACCTCTCGGAGGCTGTCAAATCCAGACAGGAAAATCCTCTCCTCCCCTCCTTAAGAGTTGGCAATAGATATAAAGGGACCTTGTCAGAAAATGAACGTGGCAGAAAAGATGCCAGTGCATTCATCAATGCAGGGCTTTGTGTGTGGGAGGGAAGCTTTTTTGATGTGCTGCTATGGCTCCCATTGCATTGGTCTTCTGTTGTGGTTGAAAGCCAGGAGGTTTGTCCAGCTGGGACACTAAACTATGGTATATGAAAGATGTCTTTCCTGAATATCTTAACCTGATCTGGAGGAAAGTGACCTTATGAAGTATGTGTTGAGAATAACAACAGATTCTCGCTGTAAAATACCCAAGATAAGGATGTCATGTTGCCTACACATTTTGGATTCATGTATTGGTATACAGTGTTCCCTCGGTTATCGCGGTTAATGGGGACCGGGACCACCCGCGATAAGTGAATTTCCGCGAAGTAGGGATTCCCCTTTAAAAATGATTAATTTGAATTTAATTCAATTTTTTTTTTTTTTTATTTAATTTTTTATTTTATTTTATTTTTTAATTTAAAAAAAACCCTGTATACAGTACACCATATAGAATACGGGTAGAGAGAGTGAAATTCATGTTATAACAAAAAATAACTGTAAAAATATGTTGTTTTAATGTAATATTTGTATTTTTTCCCCAAAAAAAATCCGCGAAGCTCTGAGTCCGCGGTAGCTGAACCGCGAAGTAGCGAGGGAACACTGTATTTACTTATTGAACAGTGATCCATACATAATATTGGTGGTGTTAATGTATGTGTGTGTCTTACAATCTTTCTTGCATTCACTGCTATTGATTTTCTTGATCTGGCTGTTCAATTCTGCAACTTTAGAAGCTATTGCTTTCCTTTTTCGCCATGATAACCCAAACGGTTGTCCACGGTAGCCAATGGTTGTGCAATCACCGATTCATTTTCTGTCTTGTGTCAGGTACAAACCTGCAGAAGAAGTAGGAGCAAAATGAGAGCAGAAAGTAGCAATCACGTTTAGAAACAGAAGCCATAGGAGTATAACAGTCAAGAAAGAATTAAGGCCTGTAGGCATCAGAGTTTGGAACTAGCATTGTCAATTATTTGTTCCCAAGTCCTGATACCTTGCTGAAGGTAATGGCCAGAGGGTATAGTGCAGAAAATGACACCTGCCATTCCACTCAGACATCTAACCTCCATGTTGATCTTAGGGATTTCATGATACGGACTTTTTGACATCCGATTCAATCCAATTTTCCCAAGATATGTATTCCCAGGTCCTATTCCATTCATAATATGTGTGGTTGTAACCAGAGAATGTTGGCCAAGATGGTGTCATGCACACTAATTCAAAGTACTTTGCAATTATCGAAATCTTTAGTGTTTTACATCCAATTCCGAGTCATCCCCTTAAAAGCACCCATTTAAATATTTCAAGCTCGAATGGTCAGCATTTGAATTGGCTTGAAATAATCTCTTGCCTCCATATAACTGTGTTAATCCGTTGTTTCCCGTCACTCACTCTACATACAACACCACCACTCGCAAATACGGGATTTAGAAAGTACATTTCAGCCTAACAAAATCAATTGCCTGACTGTTTCTAGCCAACACAGATATCCAAATTTAGTCTTGACGCCAACTCCAAATACATGTTCCTCCTCTTTGGAACTGCTTACCGCTGAGTTGGTAATTTGCATCCAGCTGTTTGAGACAGGATATGAATATCTTAGGCGTGGCATAGCAAATTCTACCAAAAAAACCCACCCCCAAAAATCTCCTGCACATTCTGCGCATAGTAAAAAGCTGCCAATAGTCAATCTCATTTCCCAGTTATGAAAAACAGCAACAAAATGTTGAGTTATACATGTGTATTGGAAAATCATATGTGTTGTTACCCCCCACACCCCCTTTCATAGGCAGTCCCTAACCGCTCCAGCATAATCTGTTCCTATGGGTCTCAGCCCATGGTGTCTTAAACCACTTTGTCTCCAACAGCTGCTGAGGCTGGGTACAGGGTGGTATAGAGAGATTAAAAACGTCTTTGCAGCCCCCTCAAGGAATCCCACATGAGTCTCTGCCTCTAGCTCCTGTTGTCTTTGATCCATATGGGTACCAATTCATTTTCCTTCTGCTCTTTGCAAAGGGTTTCGTATACATACTCCACAACCATATATGGGCTTTGCTGTTTGTTATTGATCAAGTCATTTCGTATAAAAGCCTGACCCTCTTTTCACATTCTAATGACCCAACCATGAAAGCAACTGTTTCTCTAAAAGAGTAAATTCTTACTCGTAGAAATAGTCGTATTGGGCGCTGATTGTGAGTATTGATTGGGAGATCACTAAGTTGCATGCCCTTAAATGGCAGATCTTTGATCCCAACCCAGTGCTGACCATTGCTAATTAAATGGGATTAGTCATCCCTACTTTACTCCATGATGGAGTGGAGGATGTGATGGCTAAGCTCAAGGGAATTCCTGCCATGTTATATTAACTGTTTGGAAATGACTGGCTGGGGTTGCTCATAATGGTACACAATCAGATGAAGTACAGTTTGATACATGACCTTGTTTGTAATTGTACTGACCTGTAAAATTGGCGGTATCATATTAGCTTTCCCTTTTTAGAGTCTCTAAAATGGAATCCATGACTTTCCAGTCTCTCAAGAATTGCAGTGTGTAGGCAGCCATAATATTTTGTCTCCCCATATTGGGAAAATTATTATTTAAAATGTGGAAACTCATTTTATGCTCATATATTCGCCATTTTCTGTGCTATTCATTTCAAAATAAGTTATTTAGTTGGTTTATAGATTCGTTAGTGCAAATTATTTGGACTCATTTGCCCCAATAATGTATTTTAATACACAATTACATTATGTATTGGTCATTAATTACCAATTTCGTCATGTGCAGTTTCTGGGTATGATAACAATTAGGCTTTTTGTTGTTGAAGATGACGACAAAGCCAATGTCTTATTGTTATTATTATCATTATTATTATTAAGAAAAACTGCCCAGAGATTAATCAGTCCACGGAAAATAGAGCAAATCATATAGCCAGATCCCTGCCGACATTATATTTTTGGGCCTCTGCTTAAACATTAATATGTGCATAAACATTTCAACTTTGATTTAAAATGAAGCAAGATATTCATTCACATTTGTAGTCCTCAAGATTTAGTGACCTGATAAAACAAATGCAAATGCAATGTGTACATTTGCAATTGGCCATTAGCAAACCTTTTTTGCACCACTGAATTCTCTTCATTTAATTCTTACTGACTGGCCTTGCTAGTTAATTTAGTGAAAGTAAGATAAGCTTATTTTGGCTCCTTTTTAGAGTCTGCCCTTTTATACTCCCTAGAGGCTATATTGCCAATTGGCCATATGTCATCCTCATTTAGGCCTGGACAGTTGGTCTGCTCCCATGAGTTTATAGGAGTGAAAAACAGAAATATCCCCATTTAAGAATATATAGACACAGGAAAAGGACTTTTCTGTTTTGGTTGAAGACGAGAAAAGGATCACCAGTTGTCCGTGTTGGAGGATATGTCTTGTAAATGAGAAATATCTACACCTATTTAATGGGCTAAATTGTTTTTCGCCGATATCGGACCTCCATTTTCACCCCTACTTGTGTCCGTTTTCTGTTGACAAGTCGTTTAACAACGTTGACCGTGCTCTCCTGTTTGCCCTGTGGCCATCATTGTGTTCTGTCGGTTAATATCGAGGTCAGGCTAAGCCACTCTGCAGTGGTTTCTAGGACACAACACGACTGAGAAGTTGAAATCAAGCTGAAAGTCCTGTGGGAAAGAAAAGGTAGTTATTTGACACCCGCTAATTCCACTAAATAGATGTCCATGCCCACTACACAATTCATATAGAGGCACAACCGAACCCACCAATGCTTTCTCAGTCTTTTATTTAATGTGTTTCTGTTAAATGGACCCAAACGACGGAGCCATTGTGAACATTTATTATTTTCTAATGATGCCTTAAAATGTAAGGCTTAAATTGAATATTATGTTGTGTATATTTCACCAGTGCAATCCAAAGAGATAAAATACTCAATTATTGTAAAAAAATATGCCTTTTTAAACATGATAAAGCTATTTATTGAGAAAGACTCAGAGATATTGATTTTTGCTATCTTTTTTTTTTTTGGAGTAATTTGATTAATTTTATTGTGTTTGTCTATTTTGTCTGTTTTTCTTTCTAACCATTTTGTTCTATGAGTTCCATTATATGGACAAATCATGCTAACTTATACAGATTGTATCATACTTTTAAAAAAATGTCTATAGTTATTTCTTCTCCGAAATCTTTTCATGCAACCCTCTCTAAATTTTATTTTTTTAACATAGGCCATCACTTCCCACCATTTTATGCCAAAAAAACAAGCTTGCCAATCAATGTCATTTATTTGACTTCCTCTACTTTTGAACGATTCTTTGAAAAGTTATTTTCTTTCACCATCTTGCTTCAAAATGACAACATCATCTCACCTAGACTCCAAGTGTCAAATTCTCATTGCTCTTACAGAGGATTCAATCTTGTCCTTGGGAGTTTGCTACTATCTGGAGATTTTTTTTCTTCTGTCAAATATGAAGACACACTTTCAACACTAAAGGTGTGTCAGAAAAGTTTTCAGGACCACTGTCACAAAAAGGCATATCCCGCCATCATTTGCCTTCAAGACTTTCTGCCTTCATTCCTAAAAAAAAAAAAACTCTGCTGTGTCAGTTACGCCAGCCAACAACATTCTTTTCGACCGGGGAACTTTTGAGAGTTACTTTGGGTCCTGTTTTTCACCAAATATAAACCAAAAAGCACAATGACTTCCTGAAAAAAATCTTGTCTGGAGTAGTTTTCTCACTACAGCATAATAGCTCTTGGCATAGGCTAGATCGACAGGTGTAGGAGTCTTAGGAGAGCCTTATTGAAGTTAATTTGGATTAAACCCTGGCTCTGATTTGGAAGCACTTTCATTGTGGGCTTAATCCACAGCACATTTTTAGCACCCCCTACTTTGCTCTGGTATTTTATTCTCATCAATGAATACAGGTTGGAAATTACCATTTCGTATGAACCAAAAAATGCTTCGTTTTATCTTCTTTGCCTTTTCATATTCTGTTCAGATTTCTACTTTATATCATATTACCCACTCAATTGTATCTATCTGAATTTAGCATACACATTTTGCAGTTGTATTCAGTCATATATTTTCAGTGTTAAAAAGGTTATGTCTGGAATCTGGCCAATCAGAGAGATGCTACTTGAATTTGTCATTAAGACACTTCAGACTTGAAGAAAATACCACTCTTAATCTCGACAGTTCATCGGTCAGATACAGCCTTAGACTTAAAGCCACTTTTACCCAAGAAACTGTGGTCCTTGTACACCCCTTTATCCCCCCTTATGTCAAACAGTAAGCCTGCAGTCATGGAAAAGTGAAAATGTGGCATTACACATTACTTTCTTATAACCATCAGCTTTTCTTTGCCGGATTCTGTACAAAAAGTGTTTTTTATTCTGTTTCGGACTCGGTGCTCTGTACCTAGCAGCATCGTACTATGTTTTCTGCTCATATTTTTATTTAAATGGCTATATATGTTGTTTTTATAAGTGGCAATATTTACGAAAAATGAAGACTTGTTGCATTTAAAGGAAGAAATTGTCTAAATGAGCTAATAATGTAGTTCATTTGAGAGTACCTGGACTGAAACAGAATTGTTTTGCTTATTCCAACATGGCCAACTGAGATGGATGCGATCTAGTGAATGTGTGCGAGTGTATTCACACCCATAGAGGGCAGCTAAGCTCTCCACAATTTAGACAAAGCACAAACATGAGAGCTATGTAGTGTGGGACTGGCCTTCTGCCCAGAAAGTCATGCGTGCAATGTTGCTTATGGAGGGATAATAGTCGAGTGTATGTGAAGCCACATGAGAGCTCTGAACCATGTTTACTGTCGGCCAAATAAAGTCAGTAATTAGTTTATACTTCCCCATTGATTGCTTCACATGCCTCAAAAGACAAAATATAAAGACTCACAATACAGACAATGAAGCCAACCCGCTCCTTGTTTGGAATGTCACTGTTGTATTCAGGCTGTGTTTTTTCTTCTTCTTTTTTTAAACTCTCCATGTGATGGAGGCAGAGGAAGCCAAAAAAAAGAGAGCTAGAGAAAGAGAGAGATAGAGAGAGAGCTGCTACCAGGCCTGCAGTAGTTTCTGATAAGGATGGGCAAAGGGAAATAATTAAATGTTAGTTAATTATATTATTTTTCTATGTGAATTGGTAGTGTGTTGGAAGTAAGTTGCCTGATAGACAATGAAAAACTACAAGGAAACTAGCTTCATATTTCGCATGCTTCAAGGATAAAATGTATGATGAAACATATACTTCTTTAAATAAAATATATCTTGAGGAAACTCCATGTAAGGAAATTTAGATTAATTCATTCATTCATTTAATTCATTCTGCATATTTAACCTCAGTCTCAGTCTGCAGAAAATTCCCACTATCTGTGTGGCTCCAGTTTTTTTTTAACTAGGTCTACAATGTCTTCTGTGTCTGTCTTGCAATTGCAATCAAGGAAATTTTCCAAAAACGGGATGAAATAAAGTTCTAATTTAATCTAATTTGCCCCTAGGTATGAGTGTGAGTGTGAATGGTTGTTTGCGATTGGCTGACCACCAGGGTGCCGCCACCTCTGGCCTGAAGTCAGTTGGGATAGGCTCCAGCACCCCCGCAACCCTAGTGAGATAAAACCGGTTCAGAAAATGTGATGACACATTTTTTTATCGGTGTGATTGTATCAGTCTTATTTACCGTACTATAAATAATGTACAGTAGACTTTTGTCCTAAAAATGAGGTCATTTTTTTCCTGTCTTCATCTGGTGAAATGGGGCTACATGCATATAAATGAGGCATCCATGTACTAATGGTCAATTTATAGCACAAATGAGTCTTGTGGTATAATTACAGCTCATATTAAGATTAGAGTCCATGATATATAAATGCAGTACATGGCTTTCAATTTTGCAGACTTAATCATATCAGTATACTTCGAAGATTGGGTATAGTTTCACTTAAATGTGATTGTACTACAGATACTACGTATACCAGTGGGTTTGTGATGACCACAATCCTGAGATTGAAGGTTAAATCCCCTGGTAAATTTCCTTCCCCATCTTATTCTGCCCTAGGATTGGCTGGAAAAGGAATTCAGGCTGTATAGTGAGTTTGGATAGGCTCCAGCACCCCCTGTGACCCTTGTCAGGATAAGCTGTACGTAAAATGAATAAATTGATGCTATAATGTGTTGCAATGTGAGGGTATTATAACTGTTCTATTGAAGTAAGTGACTGTATAGAACAAGAAAACACTTTTTTTAATACACTGTGTATTACATGTCTGCTCACCAGTCCAATTACTTGGCTTTTGCTGCCATTCAATATTCACGCAGGGTTCCTTTTTATTTGGTCTGATTCCATCCCTGGAAAATAGAAAGTAGCTTAACTCCCCAGTCGCCTAGACAGCCACCTTTCTATAACATGGTAATTGACACAAGAATAGAATGAAGCACATGTGGTTATCCTGAAACTACCATTGACCGTAAAAAAGGGCGTCAAATCTGATGAAAAGTGAATGTTCGACTCTGTGAAGGCGCTGACGGGTGAAACGTGGGAAGAAGGGGTGAATGACAAAGCACAGGTGAAAATAATGTGTGAGTGACACAAGAGGTAGAGAGAAGTGACAAGGGGGAGACACAAAAGGGCAAGAAAAAGCTGCACAAAGACAGGCAAAATGAAAAGGGATGCATTACCAACAAGATACTTCAAACAGGCGAGTTTAAATTGGTACTTGGATTTAATGTTGTATTTGTTTGCAATGGTTAAGTTGAAGTTGCTATTACATGGAATGGGATTTATTGCCTTTTTGACCTTCAATTGATTGGGTAAGCATCCTAAACTGAACTGAGATCGGTTCAGGAATCACACGCGTCCATGAGCATGATCGAAAATTTGCAGTGTCCAATTACCTTCTGGGCACGTACGAGTCTGTGCTTGTAGACACCAACATTGAGCTTCAATGCTTGTGTGATTTCTCTAGTGACGTGAGCCTAACTTGTTTGTACAATTGGAAGAAATTAGAGGACACATTGGTGGTATAATTACATTTCTATTGTTGTTGTATTTTTTAAAAACATATTTCATTGGGTTTAGTCAAAGTAATGTTGTGTTCCCTTTTTGTTTATTTACCGTATTTTCACGACTATAAGGTGCACCACATTATAAGGCGCACCCTCAATGAATGACATTTTTTCCATATATAAAGCACACTGGATTATAAGACACCCTGTCTATTTTGGGGGAATTTTGAAGACTTTTAAGTGCGCCTTATAGTCCAGAAAATACGGTAAAAATATTCCGATACACCTTTTTTTGTAACACAATTCTTTCCTAAAGACTGAATTGACTTAAATTCCTAAAAGGACACAAGTTTTGAATTAAAAAAAATGTGTACCTGTGCTAAAGTAATAAAATATTTCATCCTTAGTAAACAATCTTAGTAAAAATGTCTGGAATGAAATCCAATGGAATCCAATGGACAATCCCCTTTTATTACCTTAAAATCGTTTTTTCTTTGTGTCTCAGTTTGATTCTTTAAAAAAAAAAAATCATTCAAATATGGACTTTTGTTGTTGGGGGTAATAACATTCCGCTGAATAGAAGCCTGCTACTAGCTGTATTTGGAAGATGAGGTAACGGGATGTATTATCGGATTTTTGCTCCACTCCTGAGGGTTAACAACTCCTGTTGCAAATGAAATTCAGTAAAACATCCCCATCTTCCACATAAACAACATAACACACACAATCTATCACTTCATCCCATCTGCAGTGAAGTCTGATCGCCAATCGACCTTCAGCAGGGTCACTTAGAAAGATATTCTGTTCCAGTAAAGCCTAAACCTAAAACCTGGTTGCAAGTGACCACTTTTAATGATAAATATGTTACATAAATAACTATACATTAGCATGAGGATGTTAAAAACAATACAAAATGCAGTTTGCTTCACTAGTTTTTCAGGATAGTGCAAGAAAAGTCAATCTAATGACATCCCGATGGTGGCGCTGAAGGAGAATTCTTGATTCTGGAGATTGCCAACTATAATCAAGCATTTAAACGTCCAGTTGTTCTTATAACGTATGTCATTCTGACCATCAATTCCCTTTAAATTGTCTTCTTAGATGGAAAAACCATAGCAATCATTCTAGCCTGGTGGTCCGGACCGCCATTTCTACCTGTGTTCCTATGGAAACCAAATATATTCTGATTGATAAAACAAATTGCAACAATTGCAAAGAGGCACACTTTAATTTAATCAGCTAGCGTAGTGTATATATGAATAAATCTCTTATAAAACTAAAAAAAAAATGTCCTTGCAATATGGCTTGTTGCCTAGCTGTAGTTATTTTACTTTCCCCACCACATCCCATCTTAACCAAAGTTCCCAGTGGGTGACAATATATTATGCAGCGTCATGTTCTGAGACCTGAACTGAGTTCCAGCAGTGCCAATTTGATTGTTTTATTACCTGCACATTTCCATTCCGGGAGGGATAAACCAGGATTATTTATTTGAATAAAGCCAGTACTTATAATCCAATTAAAAAAAAAATCTAAATATTATATCAAAAATGGTCCTGCCCACATGAAATCGAGTTGATCTTATTGCAGCCCGCGAACAAACCCGAGTTTGACACCCTTGCAGTAAATTGTTGACTGAACCTTGAAACCAGACTAAGGTCACCATTTAATTTCCCGATACTGTGTATTGAGTATATATATTATAAATGTATTTCTTGGAAGGGAGGCCTAATATGAAGCTTTTGTCTGACAAGTGACTATTTGCATGTTTCTTGTTTCCTTTGTGGTCTTCTGGGAATTATCTACTTCTCTGATTCTGGGAGTTCTACATCACTGGATATGCTTGTGTTCAGCTCAATGAAGAGGCATTGGAAAAGATAATCACTAGAAGGTCTAGAGAGAGGGGGGGAATTATAAATCTTGCAACATATTATTGTGAAGAGAGCCCGACCAACCGACTCTGGCAGTGTCTGCAGATCACTTTATCTCAAATAGCTCCCCCAAGCTTTGACTCTCTCTCACTTAGTTCCTTGTCCACTACTTTGAAAGGCAGAACCGCAGGGATTCAAGAAGTACTCAAGGCCCCCCACACCCTCTGCTAACTTGTTCTGCTTCATTGACTGCAATCACACAGTCCTTGCTTTCATGATTCATCAAGGTGAGAATCAGAGGCCAATGGTAGACTAACTGACAGCATATTGGTATTAAGTGAGGTCAAACTAAAGGCTCCTTAAATGCAGCATCATTCTACTGGGTAGCATTCATTCCATTTAGACACCTGTCATCCTTGTGGTGAACTTCACCAAAGTGAGTTTTTTTTCCTACAAAAACATGTAAATGAGGTCAATTGGACGCTCGAAATAAGTAAAATAAGTAATAAAATAACGCACTCAGAAGGACAAATTAATGATCTCCTTAAATGAATGTTTTTGTAGTGGCCATTAAAGTCATTATAGTATTGGAGTATTGTGTTATCAGTGCCAAAGATATTTTTATTTTAGTTTTTTTTTCATGTTTTAATAGCTTACAACATTTCCATCTTGTGTTCGTTGGTGGATGATAAATGTTAGCCTGTAAGGTGAAATGAAGCTATCCATCCAAGACCGCCTTCCTGCTCTCAAATCAAGGTTATTTAAACCTTAAATCGTTGCCTTTTCAAAATGTCTACGGTTTAATTAACTCTCTTGAGCCTCTCGATGAAAAGATGTTTTAATACTTACTGGTAATGGGCCAAGTATGGTTGACCGTCAATGTGTGTGCATGCTTTACATGAACTAATGCAGGTATATTTGTATAAACATCAGTATTTTTATTTAAACTGAAATGAGAAATGATGCAGTGTAATTGAAGAACAGTGTTTAAGTACCTGACATTAAAAAATACAACGTATGTGTTTTAGTTTGGGTTCTCAGCCATTCGTCATTTGAACAAATTGTAATAATTTTGATCAGATAGATCCTAGCCAGAAAATAGTGTTTACAAATTTGAAAATTAACAGAATATCAATAGATATATTTTATCTATTGTCACCAAAACTATTCTGCTACTTTTACCAAGAAAACCCAAGCATTTTTCTTTTATTTCCACAAAAAATAAACTTCTACAAATGTAATTATCTCCATTAAAATAAGTGTTTCCATTATATTCTTATTTTTTTTCAATCAATATACATTTGTGCGGATACGAATGTTTACCAAAATTGTGTGAAACACTTCAATGTTTTCCAAAGCGAACAAGCTTTTTAACAACCGTTCCTCCCTTTTTTGGTATAAAAGTGTGTCAAGTCCTCGTAGACAATCCTGGATTGCAATTCTTAAAAATGTGTATACGTGCTGTTTTACTGTGTCAGTGTGAGACCTCCACGATGCTTTACAGAGGAGGTGTGATCCACTCTACAGCATTTTCCACACTGTATATCCACGATAAAGTATAACGTGAGCATCATGTAGTGTCTATAAGCCCATATGGTGTTTTTAGTGGAGCTTGACAGTGCTGCGAGACCGCAGTGGCATATTCGTCTGGGAGGCAGTTGAGTGTTTCCGTATACTGGGTGCAGCCAGCATGACTAATCTGGGAATCTCCTCTGTGGAAAGCACGGATGGCCGTCCTTCACGCCTTGCTGATGGAAACTGTACACCGTTGGCCCCCCAACACTAGTGGAGTGGGTGGGAATGTAGACAAAATGTTTTGTGTAGGAGTTATTACTTTACACTCTCAGTCGGAGACTAATAAATCATGTATTTCTTGCTTCTGCATCTTCTAGAAGGATGTAGAACTTACCAAATATTCATATAAAACACAAGATGCGGATACAAAGTGTCTAACTTCTTGTATATAGGCTACCCTATTTTTCAGACTTTAGAGAAGGTGACTTTTTATTTGATCGGAAACCAGGAAAAACGATTTTAAGTACCGTATTTTCACGACAATTAGGCGCACTTAAAAGTCTTAAATTTTCTCCAAAATAGACAGTGCGCCTTATAATCCAGTGCGCATTATATTTGGAAAAAACTGAAAACTAAAAGCGAAAAACCACCACTGTCGGATATTAAAAAAACACAAACGCCTGAACTGAAACAATACTGTTAAATATGCAGATGCCATCTTAGTTTACAAAATCTTCCATCATATAGCTCCTCCTCCACTGCAAGATTTTATACAAAAAAAATCCAAAACATCAACAATGGCTGGCTCTAGAGGTGACTGTGTAGTCAGTGCTTCATACCTGGAAGTCAAAAGCAATTGCCGTATTTTCACGACTCTAAGGCGCACTTAAAAGTCTTAAATTTTCTCTGAAATAGACAGTGCGCCTTATAATACTGTGCACCTTATATATGGAAAAATGTCATTCATTGAGGGTGCGCCTTATAATGTGGTGCAACTTATAGTCGTGAAAATATCGTAAAATAGCAACAGGTTAAATAGTCACTGGTTAATGTTAAACTTTTTTTTCTTGATCACCTTGGCCTAAAAAAAACATGAGATAAAAACAAACAAACAAATATTTATACTGTTTTGTACTTGAGTATAAATAGTTGACTGTGTTTGGGAAAAAATCCATTTCTACTCCGGAAAATACGGTACTTTGATACAAATAAAAGACCGCCTGGGACCAGATATATGTTTTTATAGGTATTGCGGGTTGGATTTTAGTTGGGCAAAGAAATAACAAAAATGGGAGAATGAAGAATTGTCCTTGTATTCCCAAGGAGGTAAAATTGCAATATACAGTGGCTCTGTGAAAATAGGATTGCTTTGTTCATGCAGCACTGAGAGAACTTCAGAAAAATGCTTTGCTGTTTTTGCCTCCCAGCTGGTTGGAGTACTGCTGTTTTCTACCTCAGAGGGACAAGTGATGGATTTGCAGCCCGTATGACAGTGGAAAAAAATAAAGCTAACCACAATACATTCTTTTATGCAATTCATTTTTTTTTAGAAATGGGGATGATATCAAAAAATACATGGCAAACAATTGGAAATATATTTAGGATAATTGCACTGTTGGGAACTGTAGCCACTGTGTCCAAAGGGCAATTTAAATTCGTAATACTTTGTAAAAAATGTGTATTTAGGGTTTTAACAGTTTTATGGCAAGCAACAAATGAGAAATAAATGCCTATATTTTGGCAAGTTTTTTGGGTGCTTGGAGCTTATGTACTGTATTTTCACGACTATAAGGCGCACCACATTATAAGGCGCACCGCATTATAAGGCGCTCCCTCAAGGAATGACACTATTTCTTTTCCATATATAAAGCACACTGGATTATAAGGCGCCCTGTCTATTTTGGAGAAAATTAAAGACTTTTTAGTGCGCCTTATAGTCGTGAAAATACGGTACAAAAATATGTATGCATCATATAAGATGGGAGAGATCATTCTCAGCATTTTAAGATGAAACATATCTAGAAATAAGGATATCATTAGTCACGCCTGACCGCCATTGGACTTTTCAGTCGCCCGTACTGTCACATTTCGAGCCGTCAGAATGTCCGTTTGGATTGGCGATGGTGAAATATGCAGTTAAAATGCTCCATTATGCCTCAGGGAAGGAAGGCCTTACTTCATACTTCTTATCTCCCAAATGATATCACTAAGCTCCATTCATGTTTGTGGGTGTGTAGATGGGTCGGCAGGAAGGAAGGGAGTTTTGCCTCTTTTTATCCAGCTGGACTGGAATTTTAATTGGTCTGACTGGTCATCCTCAGAGATATGAAACAAGGCCATTTCCATGGACTGGCTACAATGGACCTAAATGTATGATGTATGTAGGGTGTGTGTGTCTTGACTGGGTGTCTGGGAGGAAAGGAATCCACCTTTTTTAGTTTCCGGCTCTCTCCCACACAGCTCACAGAATTAGAAAATGTATAGTGATTCATAGGAAGACTCAATCAGAATCTGTTATTCAGAGTAAAGAAGCAACGTTATGAAGTAATGCTAATGAGGAGCTTACCCGGCTACAAATCTTAAAGGCATTGAAGAATTTGTTCCACTGTCCGCCCTCTTTTTGCCCTTCCCCGTCGATATGTATCCTGTCTACCATTAGGACTTGTATTCAAGAGGGCAGCATTTTCATGAAGCAGTGTGCTTGATGGTTAAGAAGGGATTGGAATTTCACTTCAACAAGCACAGAATTAAGATGTATCTTCGTTACAATGCAGCATGTGAGACATATTCCTGATGTATTGTCCTTTTGCATTAAAAATTGTAAAGAATTGAAATTATAATGCAATGTATTCAGCATTAGTAATGATAGAAATGGACTAGATCAAGGGTGTCAGACTTGGGTTAGTTCGCAGGCCGCTTTATCGTCAACTTGATTTTACATGGGCTGGACCATTTTAGATATAATATCTAGATTTTTTTAAAATGAATTGATTAAAAGGCCTGAATATTCATTTATAGATCTAAAACATTGTTTATTTTAGCTTTTTTTATATATTTTTTTGATTTTATAAAAGGATTTTTGAACTAAAAACAGAAAAAATGATTAAAAATGACAATAATTGATTTAAAAAGGGGAAAATCAGGACATTTAATATACATCTTTACTCTGCATTTTAATTTAATCCTAAAACAGAAAGTCAGCACTCATGATTTACTTTCCCGGGCCACACAAAATGATGTGTCGGGCCAGATTTGGCCCCCGGGCCGCCAGTTTGACATATGGACTAGATTCATAATGTAAAATATTTTGTGCAATGGAAAGAAGGGAGAAATCTGAAAGAAATTCATCACATGTTGACTCTTTGATTTTATTTTTTAGAATTTTCTGATCTTATGCTGTCTGATCTGACATATATCTTTTTTTAAAATATGTTTTGCACATCCCATTCCACTTTGATCCCTATATTCATCAACCAGGAAAAATCTTAAAATAAAAAAAAAATGTATCAGTTTATTTGACAGCTACAGAAATACTAACTGACTAATGTTACCAAACACACACGTGGCGGCTACTGGATCCGATCCAATCTCATGAGGAAATCTGATACAACATACCGGATTGGGACATCACTCGTCTATGGTACAAAAATACCAGAATAGATATAAAACTCATCCTTCCTACTTTGTAAACTAATGAAACCTTCTCATAATCTCTGTCAATCCAAAGTATGAAAACATCTCAGCATGACGTTTTCAAAGTAAGAGCCGATTTTCTTTGATTGTAGAGAGGTGATGATTTCTCACTCCGCCAAGTCCCAACAGGGGGTCTCAGGCAGGAATCTGGGGGGCTGGGTGAGGAGTATGAACTCTTAAAGTTCAGTTGGACTCGCTTTTGTTATTGTACAGCTAAAATCAACATAGTTGTGGTATATAAAACACCACATTGCTTCACATTCTTCTCATACACCCTTCAAAATATAAGACTACTGTATCTAATCCTTTTTTTTAAGATTAGCAATTCAAATTATAATATGCTTATGCTGTACCTTTTTATATTAGTAAAGCGAAGTCTTAAGTACTTGGCTTGCTCTCCTCTACTCTTCTTGCTTCACTTTAATGTTTCATTTTAGTTCTAAATCAATTCGCAGTTTCACATTCGTTTGACTTTGCTTCTCGCAATGTTTCTGACCTTATTTGTCTTCATTCCTATTGAAAATGTGTACAATCCCACAGTCTCTGTTCCACAGATGTATACTAATGTCTGTACAAAAGGGGAACTAGGCAATTGGAACTCATAAGAACTTGCACTACAATGTTGGGACATTTTCCTTTTTTATTGACAATTTATTTCTTTTTTATTGACTATTTATTGGTCTGTCTGTTGTTGTTATTTATGCACGACGTGGTTAAGGCTTTAAATTTCATTGTAGTACTTGTATAATGAAAATAAAAGCATTCAATTCAATTAATATATATATATATATATATATATATATATATATATATATATATATATATATATATATATATATATATATATATATATATATATATATATATATATATATATATATATATATATATATATATATATATATAACGTATACACATGCTTTTAAAATTTTGATCAATTGATAAACCATATTCTAATTTGCACATAGCTTAAACACAATGCATAATTAAATTAATTAAAATACACTTTCGGATTTGACATGCTATCATGGTATGTAAAGTGTAAAATGAGAGATATGGCAGCATTTGTTTGTGTTTTTTATATAATTATTTATGCCAATGTAGGCATGCTACCTCACCATCTAACCTTAAGTGAATGTATTGTTAAACAAAATAACAATAAAAAGCATTTTATAGCTTTATATAATGAAAATAAAAGCATTCAATTCCACTAATGTACATATAACGTATACACATGCTTTTACAATGTTGATCAATTTATATACCATATTCTAATTTACACACAGCTTGAACGCAATACATAATTAAATTAATTAAAACGCTCCGTATGATTTTACATGCTACAACTATGATATGGAAACTGTGAAAATGGGAGCAATGGCAGCTTTTCTATTTATTTTATTATGTTTTTTTATGCATGCTATCTCGCCATCCAACCTTTTGTGAATTTATTGTTAAACAAAACCACCCAGCTGGATTGTCCTTTACAAAAAACATGGAAACTAGATTACAGGCTCCTCAAAAGCCTCCTAGCTGTCAGCATTGTTTCAGACGAAGGCACTGCAAAGACTACAGCAGCTCAGGGCAGGTGGAGAGAGCACAGCTGACAGGAAGGGAAGGAAAAACTGTGTCATGCTCAGGCATACGGAACGCAGGTGGTGACAAGGCTATTGTCAAAAAGTCATGTGGTGCTGATGGTGCACCCAAATGGGATTTAACACTACGTATGCGTACGAGCCACTGCCATTTTATTTGGAGAGCTCTCTTCAACAGAGAATTTCTCATCCACAATAGCACTGAAAAGAAAGAAGACTGTGTTATATGGGAAGATTTGTCCCAAAAAAACGTCATTTGTCAGATATTGAGCACAATTTGGAAACGCTGATTATTATTGTAAATCAGGGCTGTCAAACATACGGCCCGCGGGCCGGATCCGGCTCGTCTGGTGGTTTGGTACGGCCCAGGGGAGGAAAGCTGCATTGTATAAAAAAAATATGAATTTTCTTTAAAATGTGTAGTTATTGTATTGTCCGATAGGGGTGCAGTGTTTTAGTACGTGCAGACAACATGAATTGACATTTATTTATGTTCTTATGTTCTTCTCTTGTTCATAATATATTGTTCATAATGTAAAAGTAAAATTTTGATAATTTACTCATTCTTTGCACTAATTATTAGTATTAGTGACTAATACAAAGGAAAAAAGTGGGTTTATTGTTAGTTCTATGTCATTTTGCAATGAGTTTACTGCTTAATCTCAAATTAAGATGTATTCGGCCCGGAGACCAAAGGGAGTTTGACACCCCTGTTGTAAATAGAAGTGAGTGCAATTACTGGTTTTAGCCTACAATGACCACAGAGGCTCTTCTTGAGATGCCGCCCATAAACGACAAAGGAAATGTGTTACATCTAACAGTCAGTCTTTTTTTTTTTTGTGGGGAGGGGAGAGGGGAAATAATGCTGACCCGCCAAAGCGGCTGGTGGCAGAGACATTAACTGGATGAATCCATCCAATGTTTCTGCTTTCAGCTGCTGATGATTGTCATCCCTGAAGGGGAGATGATGCTGGGAGGACTGCCATGGCATCGCCATGGATCCAGATGGTCAGAGACATGAAGCGATGCATGTGAGCAAATTGTCAGCAGACCATGTTCTGGGAAAGGCTCAACTATATTATTCGTATGGCAGAAAATGTTTTTGCTTTGTGCTCTGCATATGGAAAAAGGTGCAGCTTTTGCTATTAAGAAAAATAGCCTTTTTGAAGAAAGGAAATATGGATTGAAGGTCAGGTGGTCTTTTGTTTTTGTTCATATTTGATCAGTGTGATGGGATGGATCATAAACGTGTTAGGATATTCACAGATTCTATAAGGTTTATTAGTCCTATTAGTGCTTTAAGACTAATTATATTTTCTAAATCCCTCATTTTAGTACAGGGTGTAAATGCACTGTACATGCTACAAATGTGATGCTTTTTAAAAGTAATAATAATAGTCGGACATAGGCTTTGTCCTTACCATTGACTCGACAAAAGCCCAATTGTCATCATACCTAGTATTTACCTATGAGGAAATTTGTAGGGCCAAATAAGGCCCAAATAAGTGATAATTTTCGGGATTCTGCCGTGATGGATACATCACATCACCTCCCCGAGTGGATCACTTGCCTCTCACTGTCTCTTCACTTACCTTCGGTCAGCCAGTAGGAGGCAGCTCACCTCCCAATGTCTTTTCATGTTACCTCACCCCGAAGTTATTACACAGAAGGGATTGTGTGTCGTGCGACCGCAAGTTTGGAGTCCAGATGCATTTGGAAAAAATTGCCCTTAAGCCTATTTGTCCCTACTTTGTGAGACCTGTACTGTCTGCCAGAAGGCAGCAGCTGGGACAGGTTGTGACCAGGGTGGTATGGGTCCCTGACAATGTTTTGTGGAATATACATTTTCTTTTGGGGTTTGCAAGCTATATAGTTTGAACATATTTTTGGAGTAACTGTTTTTACGCATTTAGATTGCATCGGTAAAAACATGGTTGATTAGGGCAAATATAAAGCCGACTATACGGGATAAAAAGAAGTAAAGGATAGAAGGATCAAAAGATGTTGTAGTTGGTAGTACAATATTTCCTGGAGAAAGTACGATGTTTCATTGTAGGTGATGAATTCATTTTATTTTTCGAAAATTTAAGAAGGTCATATAGGTCATTGGAGTATCATTAGCTAATCCAACTTCGGAAAAACGTCATGGTGTAGGACACATTGTTTTATTAATTTCACATTGAATCAGGCTGTGCATGATTGATAGTGTGGAAGTGATGGGAGCTGCAACATTACAATCTCTACCCTTTGTTATTTTAACACTAATTAGGAATTCTTTGTTGGGATCAACTCACACTTGGGATTCACTTTGCCTGAGAAGTGTTTTGCAGGCTTGACTGTCGGCACTATGATCAAAAGGATTATAATGAGATGTCGGATTGAAGGGAACGCAGCAGACGTTCCTTCACATGAGCCTCATTTAGCCGTTGTTTTAGGTGAAACTTTGTCGCTCTTGAATATAGAAAAAAAGAGACAAAAGGACGGTCAGGAGAAAAGTTGAAAACTTTTACAAATTGCTCTTCAATGGCTATTCTGTAAATTAGTAGCCAGTTAAATGTCTACTCTACCTTTCCATCTACAGGTTTAAAATATGTTACTTATGTTACTATAACCAGTACTTCGAGGGCCCAAAAAACATGTTGTCTTATTAAAAAAAAACGTGTTGTCTTATTAAGAAATGTACTTTTGCATTTTAGTGTGTATTTTGTGTGTTATGAGTTAGGGAAGAGTATGTTTTAAGTTCCAGAGCCAAGATTGGACATTTTGATCAATGTTTGGGATCAGCTATGTTATATTTTTTCGACTCTTGATGAATTTTGCAAATTTTTAACAATCGCTCAAAAAATAGTCCAAAGTTTTCAAGCGTTGCAGGCCCAGTAAACCCATTCATTTTTCAATTACCTGCTAGTTTAATGCTAATACATAATGGTAGAGAATGTTGTAAAAACACAACACATTACAAAAAATAATAAAAACAAAAAAAAACACCAAAACCAATTTTTAAAAATTAACATTGTGAAAAATAATCGAGATCAGATGTTAGGAAACATTTTTTTCAGGGGTCAGATCGCCCAGGCCTACTATGAATGCAACAAATTAATATCTTTTCAAACTTAAGACCTTTCAAAATATTTCCCAATTAATAACTCTACTGATTTTCCTCCACTAGTCTCATTCCTCCTTTGTTTCCAACACAAAAATCTTATTCACTAATCTGCTTCTGCGTATCAGATGTAATTGGCTTTCTTGTAAAACATTACCTTGAAAAATTGTTTTTCCTACTCCTGAAATGGCAAACAGCCTCTGGATTCTGTCACTTATGAGTTATGATACATTTTCTAAAATATTTTTCTAAGGCATTGCTGGGATATGAGCCAGTGAATTGTGGTCAACGTAGAGCATCCACTAATGAGTGGCAGGTCAGCCTTGTTTATGGATTAGGGTGGACATGAACCTATTCAATCAATGCCACTTATTTCTTGGCTCATTTCCTCTTCTGCTATCCATTTGTGTTCCTGCAAGTGGCGGCAGGATGCTCTCATAGCATACAGAATAAGGGAGAAGAGAAACCGTTCTATTTATCTTTTATTTTTTTCATTTTCCCTATCGGATAGAGTCCAGCACAATTAGAAAATGAATTTATTGTGGTCTCATTTTTTTTTTTTCATGCTGTAAAACACAGGTGACAAAGTGGCGGCCCGCGGGCCAAATCTGGTCCGCCACATCATTTTGTGTGGCCCGGGAAAGCAAATCAAGAGTGCCGACTTTCTGTTTTAGGATTATATTAAAATGAAGAGTATAGATTTATATTCCATTTCCTTATTTTCCCCCTATTAAATCAATAACTGCATTTTTTTAATCATTTTTTTTCAGTCTTTAGTTCAAAAATAATTTATTAAAATCTAAAAATACCTAAAAATATTTTTTTATGTTCCACTTTAATAAGGAACATAATGATTAAAACATATTTTCCCTAACAAAGAAAAAATAGCGCAAATAAACCCTCTTCTTAGATCCATAAAAAACTGAATATCCAGAGCTTTTAATCCATTTTTTTAAATCAATTTATTTAAAAAAAAAAAAATCTAAATATCATATCTAAAATGGTCTGGCCCACTTGAAATTGAGTTGACATTACTTGCTGTAAAAGTTGGCTTTTTAATAGTGGTGGTGCAGAATTTTCAATAAAATAAAAGCCAACTGTAATTTAGAAGCAAACTGACATTTTTGGTCTTTGTATTCCCATGGAGTGTAGTGACCTACATTATAATTCAGCATGAAATAATTCCCAATTCCGGTGTGAAATAAATCTGTATCCTGTCTTACATATAGATTTCACAAGTTATTACAGCAAGAAAAAGCAATGAATGTCATTTTTTTTATATTAAAAGGCCATCATTTCTTTTCAAAGACCTCCAGCTATTCCTCCTTTCATCTCCATATTTTTAGGTTTCATTACTTATGCGCCGACACAAGTGGAACATTTCATCCTGAAACCTCCCCCAAAATGCATAACCTCTTTTAGACTTTCTCTTAAATTAAGCTACAATAACAGTCAATGGAAACTTTAATATGACAAGAAATATAATGCAATCTGAAAGCTCATCTCAAATACCTCAAAGCACCTGGGATCACTTCAAATATAAAGATGAATAATTAATCGAAATTGGATGAAAACTTTTGATTTTGGCAGATATTTCCCACCTACTCACTCTCACAGACCTGATTGAGACTCAATTTCTGCACCTCTTACATAATCTTTAGATAAATAACATATTTTTATCAGGTATCCACGTGCACCATCGCACGCAATGTACCGTATTTTCACGACTATAAGGTGCACCGCATTATAAGGCGCACCCTCAATGAATGACATTTTTTCCATATATAAGGTGGACTGTATTATAAGGCACACTGTATTATAAGGCACACATTACAAGGCATCCTGTCTATTTTGGAGAAAATGTAAGACTTAAGTGCGCCTTATAGTCGTGAAAATACGGTAATTGCTATTGACTTCCAGGTATGAAGCACACACACAGTCACCTCTAGAGCCAGCCATTGTTGATGTTTTGTATAAAATTTTGCAGTGGGGGAGGAGCTATATGATGGAAGATTTTGTAAACTAAGATGGCATCTGCATATTTAACAGTATTGGTTCAGGTGTTTGTGTTTTTTTAATATCCGACAGTGGTGGTTTTTCGTTTTTGGTTTTCAGTTTTTTCCATATATAAGGCGCACTGGATTATAAGGCGCACTGTCTATTTTAAGGCGCACTGTCTATTTTGGAGAAAATTTAAGACTTTTAAGTGCGCCTTATATTCGTGAAAATACGGTACATCTCTTAAATCACAATTGTTTATTTTTAATAGCCGGACTGAGATTTTGGGGGGTTTGAGAAAACATGTTGCAGCAAAACTAGGAACCAGATCATCAATTCACTGCTCTCTCAGTGTCTTCATGGTGTAAACAAATCAATTTAACGGGCAGAGCGGATCGTGCATGGGTCATAAAGCTTGAATGTTACAAGAGATTGTTCTTCCAGTACAGCTGTTGCGCTAATATACAATCTGTCAATATACATTTTGTACACTGACTACAATAACAAGAAATATTGTGTTCATGTTTACTCCTTCAACAAAGTGAAGATTACACTTATGTATTGGTTATATACGTATTGGGACATTGACAGAAATTTCATTTTAGTGGTTCTACAGCAGGGTTGTCAGATTCTGGTTGGTTCACAGGCCGTGGACCATTTTAGATCTAATTTTTAAATTTTTTTTTTATAAATGGATTAAAAGAACTGGATTCAAAGTCCTGAATATTCAGTTTTTTTATACATCTAAAACAATGTTTATTTTAGCTTTTTTAAAATATTTTTTTTGATTTTACAAAATGATTTTTGAGCTAAAAACTGAAAAAATGATTAAAATTACTCTTATAAATTTAAAAAGGGGAACATCAGGAAATTTAATATACATGTATACTCTTCATTTTAATTTGATCCTAAAACAGAAAGTCAGCACTCATGATTTACTTTCCCGGGCCACCCAAAATAATCCGACGGGCCAGATTTGGCCCCCGGGCCACCACTTTGACACCGGTGTTCTACACAACATAGTATACAGTATTACAGTCATAGCAGAGACTAAAAAAGGATGTTATCCCAAAATAAGAGACGCTTGTTCCAATACTTTTATCTCCCAGGCTTTTATTTGCATAATTTTGCAAAGCAGAAGCCCAGATTTTCATTGCTGGATGTTGAGACGGGACCATGCAAAAAAAAAAAAAAAAAATTCTGCTTCCTTTTTATCTCACCGTTCAGTCATTTCTATTTCATATTTTTTCCCCTCTTGCCAAAACACAGTTGTGATGTTTTTGATCTTTCCGTTCCCTGACAGAAACATGGTATCCTGACAGGATTTCTAGCCTGCCAATTTGTTCATAGTTGTCAGCTGTACAATTCAAGAAGAATCTCATCAGTAAGAATTCATGTGTTTGTCATAGTCACTAAACCTCCGCGGTAATGCTTATGCTTGCGTTTCTCCCTTTAGACTCATTTTTTATTTATTTTTTTATGTCCAGCAGAATGTGAGACTGACATGGTTGGCATTTTGAAAGATGAACATTGAAAAATGGCAAATTACTGTCTGGTGTGAATTCGCGAATTCCTTTTAGCGACCAATCAAAGCGGATACTCTAATTCCCTTTAATGTGGTATATTCATGTCACATGCAGAAAATCAAAAAATCAAAAAAAGAAATGTAATTAAGTCTAAAGGTTGTTTTTTTTTTAATTTATTTTTGGCATTGTTTTAGCAGGTAACACAAGTTATTTTTATTGCTAGTCTGATTGAGTCTCAATTACCGTTTTTTTTTTTTTAACCAGTCAAATAATGTAAAAATAAATACTTTTTAGCTACTTCCGGAGTATAAGTCGCACTTTTGGGTGGGCAATTTTTCATTTTTGCGGAAATCAAAATCACTCAAACCTATGTAATAATAGTAAAATGGACAGGTACATTTTAACCTAAAATCAACAACATAACCTGTTGTGGTCAAAGAGCAAGAAAAAAAACATACATAAGTGGCAGGCCTCGCCAAACTATGGAAAAAAATGCAACCTATAGTCCGGAAAATACGGCATTGTTTATTCTCCAGGTTCATTAAACACAAGACTATTCTGATATCCCAAGGGTGTTGTATTATGCTTAAAATGATATCACCCAAATTCTACCACCTAGATTTGTCTCATTAAATGATGATCCATCATGCATATGATTTAAAATAATATCCCCAAACTCTCACTTTTGATTGACAGCAGGGCCGCTCAGGTACAGCTAAATCTAGGTCACACTTCTTGCTCAATGTCAAAGAGAAATGGGTGTCTGGTTTTTGGTCTTTTTCAAGCAGCCGGAAAGGCGGGCCTTCAATGAAAAGGGTGATGGATTGATGCTCACAGTCTCTCCCAGTGATAGCTCAGAGGTTGTTTGTTACCTTTCCATCTCACCTTCTTGCCGCTACTGTCAGAATAGCTGAGACTGAGCATATCAATATCGTATAGCACAAATGAGCAAGCCCTTAACTTTGGCTGTTTTCATTTCTTCGCCTCCTGTTCTGTCTTCGCCGCCCACCTCTCGGTAAACATCTCTCAGAAAAAGAGTACATGACGAGACTGGCAATACAAAAGTAATGATTGTTGGGAAAAAACACATTTTTGAAGGTTTTGGGGCGCATTTACATGCAGAATTATCATTGGTATAATTGGTTTGTCTGTATATAAAGCTTCAAATACTCTCCCTTATTTGTGAACTGATGGGAATTAAAATTGATGGCTTTAGATTTGGGATGTATACGCGGTTTTGTGTATTAGTTTTCTGCAATTACATTAGTTTATTATGGGCGTAAAGTTGCTAGTCCTATTGTTATGTATTATCATATATCATTGGAATGAATCAGATTCATGCATCGGTCGTCAAATATTATTCATTTTTGTATCAGGGCTGATTGCTATGATTATTTAGTTACTTGCGGGTGGTCATAGTTCATTTGAACCTTGTTTTGAAGGTGAATACCTTGGAATCTTGTTTGGAAAAAAAGGTTACTCGGTCATGCATAAAATGTCAATTCACTGAGGTCCATTATGTACATTTAATGGGTATACATAAAATTTTTTTTTTGTAAATTTAATGACAAATCTGGAAAAGTGTTTGACCTCATCTCATCTTTAAATATGGTGGGTGGAGAATTATGCCTTGAAATTGCAAAAAAACAATACTAGTGACATATTGCCTTGATGCTCTCAAGTCAATACAAAACATGTCAAAGAATTTATAGATATTGTGCACTCCTGATATGACATTTTGGACCAAAATAAACCATAACCAAGCCGCCTTTTGGTGTAGACTATTGGCGTATTTACCCATTTTTTTAAAAACCATCTTAGTTGGCAAATGAATTAATATGTGCAGGGTGTAACTGTTTACGAGCAGCTGTCGAGAGCGTCTTCACAATTCCTGCCTTCCCCTTCCGCCACCTTATCACACAAGTCCGTCTGTTTATGTGGACTAATGATGATGGTCTGTAATGTTCTTGTAGAAGAAGCAATTAGTGGATGCTCTCTCCCTACACAGTCTGCACACATAAAATAGAGCTTTTTTTTGCAATTGAGCTTTTTCCACTCTACTTTCAACCGAGCCATTACCTGGCAATATAGTTGAGCTGTCTAGGGCGCTTCAAACTTCCTTAAAATAATTGTATGAAATTCAGTTTTATGACAGGGTATACCATGAAGCTCGAGAGGAACAAGCTAGCGAGGGAGTAGATGAAGCAGGTGGTGTGTCGGAATAACAGATCGCTTCATATCGGTATAGAAAATGTTTAAAAGACAAAAGTAGTTTGGCAAGTATGAGGTGTATTTGGCATATATTTTTCTTTTTTTTTTTAATATCACAGGTTGTGTGATGGTGAAAATTCTGATGGATTTTCCAGTCCAGCGTCCAGTCCTTCATCTAGCAGGCGCCACTTGTCATTTATTATTAATCATAGAATGACCCTAGAGTATTCATTGTGGGTTTTAAGGGGAGCAAGTATTGAAAGAATATTTGATGCGAGGTATCACAAAGCATATGAGCAATATTTCTTGAGATTTCTTTTAGCAATGTGGAGCACAACAAGTGCGTCGGTATTGAGAGAATAAAATTACTGAGTCTATGGGACCTGTCTAATTATATTTAATATAGTCATTCACATGGAAAAAAACATGGTTAGATTAGAATTAGATAGCTCAGTTTATTGATCTCCAGTTTGTTAAAAGTATTCATTTGCCAAACAAAATGATTTTTTTCTCTTTCATTTTCTGAACTGCTTATCCCACTTGTGTCAAAGTGGCGGCCCGGGGGCCAAATCTGGTCCTCCGCATCATTTTGTGTGGCCCAGGAAAGTAAATGATGAGTGCTGAATTTCTGTTTTAGGATCAAATTAAAGTGAAGAGTATAGATGTATTTTAAATTTCCTGAGTTTTCCCCTTTTAAATCAATAATTGTAATTTTTTAAACATTTTTTCTGTGTTTTTAGTTCAAAAATAATTTTGTAAAATCTAAAAATATGTATAAAAAAGCTAAAATAAACATTGTTTTAGATCTATAAAAAACTGACTATTCAGGGCTTTTAATCCAGTTCTTTTAATCATTTATAAAAAAAAAATCAAAATATTATATCTAAAATGTGAAATCAAGTTGACGTTAAAGCAACCCGCGAACCAATCCGAGTCTGACACCCTTGTCTTATCCTCACAAGAATCACAAAGGGTGCCGTAGCCTATCCCACCCTGCATCGTTCCCCAGCCAATCAGAGTCCTCATAACTTATTATAATGAACCATACATAAATCTCACTCGGTTCAATGCCAGTTACTATTTTTGTCAGATAATGAGATTCCTTCTTAGTCATTTGAAGAGATCTTAACTCACAACATACATTGACTGATTATGAATGCAATTCATCCCACAATGTCTTCTTTTTATTCAAAACTATGATGAGATGCAAATGAAGCGATCATCATTCAAGAGAGCAGTAGATCCGATGTTTGGTTTGTCAGTTTTGTTTCTCGTCATCAAAGGCAGCCCAGGCGGACGTACTAACTGGCTGAATGAATTGTATCATAATAACAAGCATCAACATTCATTTTTATGCTATTATGCTGTCATGGGTCATTTTTTTTCTTCTTTTCCCACCCAGTTCTTATGATGTTTATATTTCTATGACACTGCAATGTGGGAAATAAAGGTCATGTTGCATTTTTGTTAGTTTAAGGCAAGTTAGGAATCATTTATGGAAAAATGCACTTATGGCATATTTCAATGCATTGCATGGACTTGCTTTAGGGAATATTTGTCCTTCAAAATATGCTAAATGTGTGTTTTTTTCATGTGTTTGTGTTTTTGTCATCAAAACTGCAGAGATTAATACCTTCAGGGGCAAAAAAGGCTAAACTCGGACATATAAATGTCACATTAAAGTACAAGCTAGGCAAATTTCAGTGCAAAAGATATGAAATGCATTTATGTTACTAAATGTTTTACCTTGCTACATCTTTTAATAAGACAAGAGTTGGATGAAAAATTTATGTTCGGACCACCATGGCAAATAAAATCCCATCTTCAAATGTATTAGTAATAAAGTTGTTCACAATATGTAAATTTTCTGACATTCCATAACTTATGTCATGAAAATTAATTTAGTGTGAGGATGCTAAACTATGATAGCAGTAGGCTAACCTTAACAACATTGTTGCTTATGTTGTTTTAATGTATTTTTTGGATCATTTATGCTGTCCAAATGTCTGTGAAATAAATAAAAAATATTTTTATATACCTGTAGTTTAAAAAAAATGATATAAATCACATGCAAAACATGCAAAATGTGTTCATAAATCAATTTAAATGAATTTATTTGAATTCATTTCTCTCTCTCTGCTGCAATAAGTAAAAAAAAAAACTTAATAAATTACTACCCACACAGTTTCAGTCTAAACTGATGAAATGCTGACTGTGCTTGAACTGTATGTTTGTTTGAGGACTCCCGTATTTATTAATATTAATAAAAATGCAGACTCAGCAAATTGGCTGCACTCTTAATTCTAATTTCATGTTATTTTTTGGTCACAGATCCTCTTGCCCCCTCAAAGACGGACCACTCAAGTCCAATCTATCCGACCAAACCTCGCCTTTTCTTGTTGTGCTTGTGGCGTGAAGACAGTCAGCGACATCAAAGGTACGGACCACCGCCTCCTCCTTTTTTTCCCCCTCTCAGCTTTCTTTAATCACTTTGTTTAGCTCATCATTGCAGCAATTATATTTCCTGACAGTGTTTTTTGGTTTAAACATTCAACTCATGCGTTTTTTTTTGTTTTTTGTTTTCGTTGTAATGCCTCCTCTAGGGACCGACCGCCTCACTCACTTTACTTGTGAGGGGGGCTTGTTGACTGTTTTTTTCAACGTTTGTTTTTCCTCTTCTAACAAACATGGAGGACATCATTGAATGATTGCTGTGGGAAAAAAACAGTTAAACTGGATTGGGTGTGTATTGTTCTCAATGGCAGGTTTTGAGATAGTACTTAAAAATAAATATATACATTTTCATTGCTGCCAAATACTATGAATAGTCTGTAGTTTACAATGGAATTCTTTCCCAAACTACTATATACTAGATTTGTGTCAAAACTACAAGAAAAAATAAGGAATCTATGTTTTTTTATTTATTTATTATTATTTTTCTTTATTTTAGGGCAGTTTACAAGGGAACAAAATTCAAATATTTTCGTTTTGAGCTCATTTTAACTGACCATGATGATTAATTTTAATTGTTTTCTGATTCATTTTAGTATTTTTCATGTTGTCAAACGTTCTCTTTACATATGAAATATGAATTTTGACATTTAGCGGCACTGCATTTAAAAAAAAATAATATTTTTTTACATTATTCTGATTAATTGAAAATGACACAATAGGACCCATCATCCGAACATGTGATTAGATATGAGACAACTCTATTTATTAAGAGTCTTTCTAGTTATAATTTGTCGATAGTAAAGCCAATGATTTTGAAGGTGTGCTTTTGTAAGGATTGCACGTCCACTGTTTTTTTTTTTAAAGTGTAAAGTAGAGAAGCTTCAAAGTGAGTAATATTACACTAACCCCGCATAGCAATCAGGTCTTATCGCCTTTTGAAAAGCTGCTCCTAAAAATTGCATCACTATTAGTTTTTCTTTGTAAAAATAAGGTTTTAATTTTCTATAAAGCACTTAAGGTTGATGAAGAAATTACATGTGTGACCTTGGTAAAAAAAAAAGGATTTTGTTACCTTTTTTGTTTTTGTTGTTGAAGATTTTAAGATGAAAACATGTAAGTAAATGTTGTATACTGAACAGTTTGCAATGGATAAAAAAATGAGCATGAGATTGGAAAGTGTCACTCACCTCTTTGTATTTATAACCAAATGCAGATATATTATCAACACATAGAAAGTGAATTCATGTAATGCGAAACGTCCTTCTAAATGGCTTATGACTGTCTGTGAATATTTGAAGGATTTTATAGATGTTCTTTACCCTTCAGTGAAAACAAAAACAAAAAAATGTGCCGGATCTTCACTGTATTTCATACTAATTAA
Organism: Stigmatopora nigra; assembly: GCF_051989575.1. Taxonomy (NCBI): domain Eukaryota; kingdom Metazoa; phylum Chordata; class Actinopteri; order Syngnathiformes; family Syngnathidae; genus Stigmatopora; species Stigmatopora nigra. Next base: position 14,768,903 of record NC_135511.1, on the reverse strand, counting down.
ATGTAGTGATGCCAAGAGGCCAGTTTCCCTTTATGATGAAAATAATGTATTCCTTCCTCCCTTTTGATTAGATAAGTTGTGTGCTCTACAAACAAACTGTTCACAAATTCTATGCATGCCTTGTGTGTTACATTGCTCTTTTTTGTTGAATTGATTGTAAAGACATTGACCTTCACTAATTTTGTTCCTTTGCGATTAGCGAACATCTGCTAATGCAAAAGGTAAATGGAAAAAACATGCAAAAATCATACTATGAAATCAGACTTGAAATAGTAACCTTGACACATTAATGGTATTTTTTTTTCCACGACTATAAGTTGCACCGCATTATAAGGCGCACCCTCAATGAATGACATTTTTTCCATATATAAGGCGCACTGTGTTATGAGGCGCACTGTCTATTTTGGAGAAAATGTAAGACTTTTAAGTGTGCCTTATAGTCGTGAAAATACGGTAATTGCTATTGAGTTCCAGGTATGAAGCACTCACTACTTTACAGTCACCTCTAGAGCCAGCCATTGTCGATGTTTTGGATTTTTTTTTGTATAAAATCTTGCAGTGGGGGAGGAGCTATATGATGGAAGATTTTGTAAACTAAGATTGCATCTGGATATTTAGCAGTATTGTTTCAGTTCAGGCGTTTATGTTTTTTTCAATATCCGACAGTGGTGTTTTTTTGGTTTTCAGTTTTTTACATATATAAGGCGCACTGGATTATAAGGCGCACTGTCTATTTTGGAGAAAATGTAAGACTTTTAAGTGCGCCTTATAGTCGTGAAAATACGGTAGATTTTTTTTTGTCAAATTGGGCCTCCTCTGCATTATTTCTTTAGGTGGAAGAGTGATGAAAGAAGCACTAGATTAGTGAAAAATAAAAAAATAAAAATAAAGAAGTGAACAACAAACATCAAAGAAGGATTTGGTACTTTAAAGGAAATGGACTTTCTGCTTACCATGACTTCTGGTGAAGAATGAATCCTGTTACGCGTAGAAACGCAAACACAGAAAGAACTGCTGGATATTGCAGCAGTATTAACTGCATTGATGAATAACAGCACTGCATTGAACGTCCTCAAATTTAAGTGGATTACAGTGGCTTTCATTTAAAGTGGTGGAATTATAATTTCCATTAAGAAAACGATAACGATGTGGGCATGTGGTTAGTGGAATTGTCCTGAGGCTGCTGATTGCAATGTTGGTTTCCATGTTCTCCCTTTTTTCGCATGGATTTTCTTTGCATACTTGTTCTCTTGTTCTGAAAATGATAAGCAATACACAAAGTGAATAGATTTACCTGTGCGTACATTAAAAATTATTGGAAAAAACTATGTTATTCACAGTATAGTACAGCATGGCATGGAAAATGCCATTTTCGAACAATTTTCTATCAAATCTGTTACAATGTACTCATTTAATTTGGACCATAACATGTTGTTGCTTTTTACCAAATGGAGAGCGTCCTCATTCCAAGAGCTTTTTGTATGTAAAATGTCTCAAAAGTATTGTCATTGCATTTCATCTAAATTCAATTTCTTTCATTTCTCTCCTTTTTTTGTCATTTCTTTTCGTCTTTTCTAGCTTTTTTCTTCCCGCTGTATTTTGCTTGAGGTTGGGGATGCCTCTTGGCTAACAGCTATCAGCCTGCATATCTACTGACTAGGTCTGTATTGTTGTGGACTATTTTGTAACTTCCATGTCATGCCGCCATTTGTTATGGATATCAACTTGTATATATGTGTGTGTGTGACAATGATATCCACTCACGCTTGTAAGTGTTATCTGGAAATCACAATCTTGTCACACTGTGAGTGATATTAAGGCCAAAATGTCTGTGTTTATATGTGTGTGTGTGTGTGTGTGTATGTGTAGGATTTGTGCCTGCAGCATTTCTTGCATGCCAGAATTCATTACAGTTGTGTGCATGATCATAAATTGTGACAGGGCCATTTCTCCATCTTGGCTATAGTTGTTTTTTTGGGGGGCAATGAAGGAATTTTTCATATTTAAACGTCCTTGTTGACAGTGTGTCAAAGTTCATGGGCATTTTTGATTGGGAAGTGTCTCTTCATGGTCTTAGATGTTTGTTTGTTGTTTTCATTGAAGCCATTCATGAAAAAAGTTGCCAAAATATGCACTGAGACAGAGTAGAACTTGACCTTTGGTGAGGGTCGTTTGCATTGCTACTTATAGTGAGGTAGCATGTGGTACTTTTGAAATTGTCTGTTTTGTGTCACTACTTTCTTTACTCTATTACCTATTTTCACGACTATAAGGTGCACTTAAAAGTCTTAAATTTTCTCCAAAACAGACAGTGCGCCTTATAATCCAGTGCGCCTTATATATGGAAAAAATGTCATTCGTTGAGGGTGCGCCTTATAATGCGGTGCGCCTTATAGTCGTGAAAATATGGTAGTTCTTTCTCTTAAACATGATTTCCCAAATAAACAGAACAATATAAATGACCACAAAACGAGATTACAAAATAAAACTCCCTAGTGGCACATTATAAAAGTTTTAGCCTTTCAAAACGCAGATTTACCATTCTGCCTGTCGCATCTCAACAGGACAGGTTAAAAAAAAATGGGAGAAAAAATAAGGTTAGGTCACATTCCTGAGTGAGTAACACACTTTAGATGTCTATTTTTCCCCCCTATAAGCGCTATTATTCTACTGATTTTCTACTCTAGTGCAGCTGTATGAAGATTGTCAGTTAAGCATTGTTTTATGACCTCTGACTGAACAAATAAATCTCTGAGTAAAGACATATTTCCCAAAATATGATCCAAATTCCTTTGACAAGATGAACCAATGTTATCTGTCAATGTGAAAGGTCCTTTGAAAATCATTTCCAGTTTATTAATAGACAGCATCGTCTTATAGGATCTCACATTTTTCTGAGAGAATCTAAAACACACTTGACATAAAGTTTGTGTTAGCTTTCCATGTGTGAACGGGCCCCAAGTGTCTGATGTTTAATTCCCTTTATTGTGTCAGCAATTGTTGAATTAAGCTTTCATTTTGTTCTAGCGAAGCTTTGTAAAAAAAAAAAAAAAAATCTACACTCAGTGCCAACCTTGCTATCAGTTTTTAACTTAATTAGCAAATGGGTCTAAAACTTTAGAATGCAAACCCATAATTGGCACCCAACAGAGTAGTAGTCTCATTAATATATCTGCTGTTGGGAGTTTTTTTTTTTTTTTTTTTTTTTTTTTTTGTGAATCCCAGATTTGCCCCCAAAGGCTTTTCCTTGGCAGGAAGAATTAAGGATTTTCCCCTTTCGGCATAGGTGTTAGAAAAGTGCAAATGAAAAAGATTAAACTAGCGTAGATGCCGCTCGGAGTGCTAGCAACCCCTCACCGTGTGTACTCAGCTCTTTTAATTGGTTTAGTTCAGAGTATCATGTTGGTGGATTTGCTGAAAGTAAAATTGCCGAAAGGCCACGCCATTCTTTCCTAGTCGAGCAAAGGGTGAGATAGTGTTGTTTTTGGCAGCACTTTTAATTTAGTATTTTGGATGAAAACTTATATTAGTCTTAGTTTTGAAGATATACATGAAAAATATAGCATATTTTGGGCTGTTTATGATAACTTGGCATAACTTGCCTTCGAATAAATCTCAGGGTGACATTTTAAGCTATTGTTGCCATCAAATTTGTTATTTGTGGTTATTAACATGATTCATTCCTTACTTCTTTCCATCTGATCAGATTTAAAATGTGATCATCTTTGTCACTGCCACTGTTAATCGCCCATCACTGACTAAAAAGTCCAATAACCAAATCTCAGTCATTGTAAACCTATGACAGAAATGATGTTTGATTTTTGTCTAGTCTAATCAGAAAACTGACAATCGTCTAGTTATGTTAGAGTCATCCAAGACACTTTTTAGGTCATCATTTTTACGTCGTCATCAATGTTCCGCGTGTGTAATTGCGCACTACTCTCGTCTTCTTTGCGCAGCAGCAATCATAAAACGTGCAGTAAATAAAATCCAAACTTTTTTTTACCCCTTTCCCCATGATGACGCCGTTTACACGGCAGCCAGTGGCATTAGCTCTGTCCACTCTTATGTTTTTTGTGTGTTTTACAGCATGTTTTTACATGAAAAATTAGAGGTAACATTGACATGCACCTGCTTATGCCAGGTGATACTGGTGTGCCCATAGCCAGCAATGATGATATCGCTCACACTGGTACTCAGTGCGCTCACGAAGGTTGTCTTTCTGCCCAGACCAACAAAAAAATAGAGGGGACATTGGTCGTCATCATCATGAAAAAACTGTTCCTCAACAAAATATGTTCTCCACCGTTAACGAAAACGACACTGTAGGCACAACTCACACTTTCTTCTAGTTCTGGGTCTCCTTATTGACCTGGTACTCTTCCTTTCCTCTTTTATCTTCCCCCCTTTTCTTCTTAACCCGTAAGATCAGGACAAACGCAACTCATACCAGACATATGGAGGACTACGAAGTTCGGTCAGCCGCCAGCATCCTGGCATCGGTGAAAGAACAGGAGGCCCGTTTTGAGCAGTTAACCCGAGCTCTTGAGGAGGAGCGTCGGACACTTCAACTTGGTCGAGCCAATGCCACTCCCAACCCGCCCCCCTGCCAACCCTTAGCATGGCAACAAGTGGTGATGCAGGTAAATGTGTGAGCATGCCAGCCCTTTCCTCCTTTGTCCGTTTCAACCACTACGTCTCTCAGACATTTCACTCTCCTACGCAGTCAATCCATCTGAACAAGGTTATTCCATATCAATATGTCAGGTCATCATTGGTGGGATTCCACCTGTTCAACCTCTGGCATTTTGAGACTTCTATTCACATTGCTTTAACCCTGTGCTTGGTATTCTGCAAAAATGCCTTTTTGAGGAAGAATGGTTCTGTGTTGCCTTGCTTCTTTTGACCATTTTGGCAAAGCAAGTGCTTGGAATCTTTTCGGTCTCTGGTTTTTTATATTGTTTGGTGGAGGTGGTGATTGAATAAGACTTTTAATCGAGATATATTGTAGCAGAAGGTCAGGTCAGGTTCCTCTCATTTCTGACCTTAATTGCAGGGATGTAAACTTGACCTTAATACATGACCAAGCCGTCAGATTGGAGGTTGTTTTTGGCAGATCCTTGAAATCAGTTGACTTGGACTTAATTGTAAAAATATGTTATAAGGCAGGGGTGTCAAACTCCCTTTGTTCTGCGGGCCGAATACATCTTAATTTGAGATTAAGCAGTAAACTCATTGCAAAATGACATAGAACTAACAATATGCCCACTTTTTTCCTTTGTATTAGTCACTAATACGAATAATTAGTGCAAAGAATGAGTAAATTATCAAAATGTTTATTAAAAGAATTTTCGTTTTACATTATGAACAATATATTATGAACAAGAGAATAACATAAGAACATAAATAAATGTCAATTCATGTTGTCTGCACGTCCTAAAACACTGCGCCCCTAGCGGATAATACCAGAACTACAAATTTTAAAGAAAATTCATTTTTTTATACAATGTAGCTTTCTTCCCCGGGCCGTACCAAACCACCAGACGGGCCGGATCCGGCCCGCGGGCCGTATGTTTGACACCCCTGTTGTAAGGACTGTGCAGTTTATCCCATTGTGAAGGATTTACTGGTGAAGAAACTAGTGGATGAGATCTCACTCATTGAGGATGCTAGAATGTGTTTGGGTCATACCCCATTTTTACCCATAATACATTTTTTGAACAGCGTGTCAGTCTACACATGTTTTAATGAACAAAAATCGAAAGCAATTTGTTTGTGCAGAGCCTACAAAGCTCAGTTGCAGCGCTTTTATTGGAGGTAAAAGTATAACAGGGCATTTACTATTGATGAAGTAAGACCTGCAGAAATGATTATACTTGCACTTGCCTAAGGTCATACTTTGTTAATGCTCAAGTTGCAAGTGTTAATCCTTCACTTGATATATATAGTTTCTTTGTAAAATTATCAATACTGCACTGTGTACTTAAGTGATCGAAGGGTAGACCTGAATACATTTAAACATTGCTAATTAATACACCAAAATTATAACAATGTTACAGACAAAAACATTTTTTTAGGCAGGCAAATTCCTTGATTACATTGAGTTTTTAAACATTTTTCTACTAAGGCAATCCCCTCTAAACTTTCCCAAAACTACAATACAACACAACAGTTTACCATCAATATTCACTGCATCCAATAACATGACAAAAGCATGAAAAATGCAAAGAATGTTATCCTCACATGGGAGGTTTATTATTAATAGATCAAACCCATCCTCTTTCTCTTCTCATAATTCTGGTGAGTAGTCAGTGATAGTTTTTATTGCTCTGAAGTCCCAAATCCTTTTCCAAAACTGATAGATTTAACTTGGATTCAACTGGGTATTACTCACATCAATGATCATTTTAAATTCTGCTTACTTATAAAAAACAAAAAAACAAAAAAAGGGGATTTCTCAACCACTTGAGAGGCTACACATTCTCAGTCAGTCTAATTTTAGTTTTTGGAAGTTGTACTATGTGTGGCATCATTCAGTTGCTGAAAATGAAAATTATACTCTAATACACAGGTGTCAAAGTGGCGGCCCGGGGGCCAAATCATGGCCCGTCGCATCATTTTATGCGGCCCGAGAAAGTAAATCATGAGTGCCGACTTTCTCTTTTAGGATCAAATTAAAATGAAGAGTATAATTGTATATTAAATTTCCTGATTTTCCCCCTTTTAAATCAATCATTGTAAATTTTTAATCATTTTTTCTGTGTTTTTAGTTCAAAAATATTTTTGTAAAATCTAAAAATATATATAAAAAAGCTAAAATAAACATTGTTTTAGATCTAAAAAAAAACCCTGAATATTCCAGGTTTTTAATCCAGTTCTTTTAATCCATTCATAAAAAAAATCTAAATATTATATTGGTTTTTTTTAACCTTTCCATTACAGTATCACTCATTCTACACAGCATCTTTTCTGTTAACACACTAATAACAAGTCCAACGAGGTGCTTCCAAACACCTCTGTCCCATATTTTTCATATTATTTTGAACATATTTATATTGCACTAGTCCCATTGTAAAACTAGTGTTTGTCTAATGTTCCTGCTAGACACTCCATTAGCGTCTACTAACCTGCTCATCAAAAGCAGCTCAGTGACACAGATCGAAATCCGTTTTGAGTCTTCCTCCATTGTGAGTCTTAGCATGCGACCATTCATAGCCAGACACCCTTTCTTCATTTGATATTGCGCTCGCCTTTCCAAATTGATTTTTGCCGGAAGGTTCTCCATCTTCAAGGCTTTTGTAAGATCAAATGACGTATTAAGCTCTATATATGAAGATAGTTAGACAGCCAGACCATCCCTCCTTGTCTGATGTAGAGAAGGTGACCTCATTTCACCAGACAGTTCGTCTCCCATCTCATATCAAACCCATTGATAAGAAAACAGAACCATTTCTAACGTCGTGGTTATACTAAACTGTTAGTTCAGTTCTCCAGCGTCATTATTCACCAGACTCGAGCCACTGCGGAACCATATTGTGTTGTCTCAAAGCTGTGGGAAGTTTTCAAAGACTTTCCAGCTTTAGAAGGAGGGAACAGTGCAGCTTTTGATCAGCATTGCTGTCTGTGGTGAGGATATACAGACCCTACGATGGCACTGCAGCACTCAACCGAGAATCAGCCCCGTCGCCCTCCACCCGCTTTCATCTCTACACAGCCCCCAGCCCCGTCTAGGCACAATGCATACAAAGGGCTGAGGGTGATATAGTGACAGAAGATCTATCCTTCCACTGGCTGGGCCTGGGAGACCTTGTACCCTCATAAATCAGCTTCCTAACAATGAGCTTTAGTTTCCCTCTGCTTTCCTTTTCTATGCCCCCCTTCTATCTCTACCCAATGTTTTCCACTCACTGTGCCATCAGGAACCTTCTCGCCCTCCATAAATACCCTAATTACCTTAGTGTGAAAGTGGCTCTTTTGTTTACTTTTGCACCTCACACTGTTCCCAAGGTCCTCCTTTACCACTTTTTTTTCTTGTACTGCTGTTATGTGGAGTAGTCGCTTGAGAATGCCAAGAATTTTGATGCTTGTTGTTCATGTAGCAAACACCTACTCAGGATTTGGACTTAACTGTAGCAAATCATCCTTGGGGGTAGATTTAAATGGATTTGAAAGAGGCTTAAGAATTCATGATTTTTTGGGGGGATGTTGGGAGAAACTGGAGTACCCGGAGAAAACCGACGGAGGCAATAAAACAGGGGTATCAGACTCTGGTTGGTTCGCGGGGTGCTTTAATGTCAACTTGATTTCATGTGGGTTGGACCATTTTAGATATAATATTTAGATTTTTTATTTTTATAAATGGATTAAAAGCCGTCAATATTCAGTTTTTTTAATAGATCTAAAAGAATGTTTATTTTAGATTTTTTTTAAAATATATTTTTAGATATTACGAAGTGATTTATGAACTAAAAACACAGAAAAAATAGATTAAAATATTACAATTATTGATTTAAAAGCAGCAAAATCAGGAAATGCAATATACATCTATACTCTTCCTTATAATTTGATCCTAAAACAAAAAGTAAGCACTCATGATTTTCTTTCCCGGGCCACATAAAATGATGCGGCGTGCCAGATTTGGGCCCCCGGGCCGCCACTTTGACACATATGCTCTAAAAATAAAAATAAATGTTGAATACTGCTGGCATTTCGAAAGAAAAAAATATACTATCCAAATTTGCTCTTTTTGTGAGTTTAAGGGGAACTTTTCAGACTCCATGTGGCCTTGAAAATTTAACAGGCCGACATTGAACATAATCTCAAATGTCCCTTTGCAGTTTTTAATTATCACAAGGAAAAACTGGTCTGAAGAACAGACAGTTACTGTGAAATCTTAAAATCTTTACCCACTAAAAGGAATTATGTCAATTTTATGAACAAAATACTATATAGAATCACTTTATCACTGAAAACAGTGATCCAATTATCAAAACAAAGCGGTGAAGCTACTTTGATGAACAGTTTCAGGTATGGAAGACTGTTTTCAATTAGTCTGTTTGTCAAAAATGTTAAATGGGGCCAGCCTTTGCCATGTTTGGTTATCCTGCTGGACATTTGGACAGGTCGCATTCCATTTTATTTCAAACATATGCGCTACACTTTAGCTTCTGTCTCAAAAGATGGAGGTTAAATGTATGTTTGGACTACATTGGCCTTCTTCAAGTATCTTTCGGAAGGAATGCTAGCAACTAAAAGTGTCAGTTTATCTATGGAAAGAGGATTTAAAGTGACAAAAATTGGGGCAGCTTCCATATACTCTTCTGAGTGCTTTTAAGGGAACTTAATGCTTTATTGGATTGTGATCAAATAGCAGGGACTTGGACCAGGGCAGACATTAAATCCTTTCGTGAGATGATTCGAAGAATTAAGGGTTCGAAGACCCAAGAGGGGAATAGAAATAGCTAATAATACAAAAGGTATTTCCATGCAAGCTGTTCTTTCTTTATGTTTGTGTCAATTACAGAGATGCGTATTTTAACCGCAGGGTCAAACCCTTAAATCTCCTTGTGTCTGCCAAATTGAGATGTAAAAGAGTTTTTTTATCTTGAGTTTCTGTGAAAAAGTTAGCCGTATGATTCAGAGAAAATCCCAATTTTATATTTGCATTTTTTTTTTGCCTTGTCTCATTCTTTTGTCGCATTAGCCTGTTTCTATGGTCAACATTCAAACATTCTTTTAGATCTATAAAAAAAAAAAACCCTGACTATTAAGGGCTTTTAATCCAGTTCTTTTAATCCATTTATTTAAAAAAAACTAAATATTATATCTAAAATGGTTTGGCCCACATCAAATCGAGTTTTTTTCTGCACTCTCCAGAATTATTGTAAAATAAAATAAAATAAAACATCCTAAATTGAATAAAAGTGAACATAAAAGCCATTTCTTTGTTAAGTATTGCGGGTCAACTTTCTCAATTGATCACATCCCAAATAACAATATTGGTGTATTTTGAAAGATACTAGTTTTGTCAGTGCAAGTGTTTATTTTCAAAATACTACACAAAGTATTCATTCATCTTTTTTTTAGTTGATCGCATAACGCTTTGAACATTAAACATTTAAAACAGGTACACTAACACGTACAAAGATTTACACTTTACTTGACTGGCTACAGTTTATGAGTTCTGGCTTTGCCTTTGGCTGAAGCAGACTACAAAACCCAGCATAGTGAATGTCACACACAGTTTTTTTTAGTTTTTTTTATGTCACACACAAAACATTCTTAAGCCATTTGTTCATGCTGGAGCCAGAAGGTGTTTGTAAGTTGGAGGATGAAGTAAAAGAATAAGGACTTGGCATGTGTAGTGTCTGGTTTTGTAGGGAGACACAGTTAAGGTGTAGAATGCGTGAAAAAGCAGCGACTTATCCAACTTTCTTGTTTCTCCGAGCATTTTGTTTCAGCTTGATCTTTTGAATGTAGCGGATTAAAGCAGACACGGTGACTACATTTGCTTTAAAAAGTGCCATCAGTATCAGGATTCCATAATTGAAGCATGTTTTTATATGCAAATGAGAGGTGGTGGGGGTCTCTAGCTTGAAATATTTCATTTAATAATGAGGTTCTATTGTTGTTTCTGTAACAAGGACATTTTTTTTTGTTCATCAAGGGTCAGTAGTTTGGTAGTGTATTCTTACCACTGTACTTTAGCAATATAAAACAAAGTAAGATGTGTTATTTTATTAAGAATAATACATAGCTTTAAAAGTTAAGTTGTTGTTGTCTGTTGTTAAAGGTGCTCGGACGTTTGGTCGCCGGTCTTTTGGTCCCTTTTGGTCGCCGATCAAATGTACTTAGATATTAAACAGTACCTAGATATTAAACTCTCTCTTATAGATATTATACTCTCTCTTAGATATTAAGCTCTCTCTTGTAGATATTATACTCTCTCTCTAAGATATTAAACTCTGTCTTAGATAATAAACTCTCTCTAATATATTGAACTCTCCCATGAACATAATTTTGAGAGCTGGTTTCAAACGTCCGGCACCCAAACGTCCGGCGCCCAAACGTCCGGCGACCAAACGTCCGGCGACCAAACGTCCGGCGACCAAACGTCCGGCGACCAAACGTCCGGCGACCAAACGTCCGGCGACCAAACGTCCGGCGACCAAACATCCGGCGACCAAATGTCCGGCGACCAAACGTCCGGCGACCAAACGTCCGGCGACCAAACGTCCGCCGACCAAACGTCCGCCGACCAAACGTCCGGCGGCCAAACGTCCAGTCACAGTTGTTAAAGCTCAAATTTTATTCTGCACTAAAAACAGTTCAATTTCCAATTCATTTACGACACTCAAAAGTGTTTTAACAGGTTTTGAACTGCAGTTACGGAACATAATGAAAAACCAAATTACCTCAATCTTATCATTGAAAGATATCGAGTTGAAACAAATGCATACTAAATGCTCATGTTTGGAGGTATTGTGTACCCAAGTCGATCTGAATTCAGCAATGCATGCTGGGCCGACTCTTTCATTAAGAACAACTGAATTCGCAACAAGGAGATGAAACGCCACTGGCGAGCAAGTGGAATGCTAAACCTAAGGCATTTCCTCTCTGCTTGGTATTTCTCCGTTCTCTGTTTATTTTAAGTCCAGCCATCCCTTTTCAGCCTTTTCCCGGCTGGCCAAAACGTCTCAAAGTTCCCGGTTAAGCTTTCATCGACGTTATTAGATTAACATTCCACCGTAGTGGCGGACATAGTACTTGATAGCCGAGTGTGAATTCTTTCACGTACGTCCCACCCCTTCCCTTTACATCCAGAGCAGTGAGGGGAACGGGACAAAGAGGGGAGAGAGAGAAAAGAAGCTGCCTGTGTCCATGTGTATTTAGGGTGCAAAAATTTGCAGAGTATGAGCTTGCCTTTGACTCAATGGGGGCAACTTTTGTTTTGTGTGTCTGAGACCCCCACCCTCTTTTTTTCCTCTTTTTTTTTCTCTTCGCCTTTCTCTGTCTGTGCCAAAAAAAGGGGGAGGTGTTTTTTGGGGTGAGAGACAGATGCAGCTGGGGTGCAGAGAAGTCCCTTTTCCGACTCATAGACTGTAAAAAAATAACATTTTAAATGTTTTTTTTAAAAGGTGGCCGGACTTTTGGTGACGTCACCAAGACCCTTTTGGCATTTGCGAGCTATTTTGGAGTATTTATATCAGGTTATTGGTTTTTAATCTGTATTTGGATACATGGAAGAAAAATAGAAATACATTGCATTATAATTTTGGTATGAATCAGCTTTATTATGGTGGTAAAATTGCAAAGTTGTTTTTGGATTCCGTTCAAATTGCTTTTTTCTGAAGGTGTATACAGTAAATTGGTGGTCCTGCCAGGTTTGTTAACATTTATTTAGCTTGATTTTGTTGCCTTTTTGTCCTGCCCTGCCAAGAATAGCCAGAAAGTGTGTATAATTGACAAAGATATACAGATATACGACACGGTGTACTCTTTTTACCCTCCTTTTCTTTGGCCCCTGTGGTTTTTGTGATGTGTGTGTGTGTGTGTGTTGTCATGTGTGCTCAAAGTGGTGCTTCAGGCATTATTGACTTGGACGCTTTAGAGAGTAAAAGTCCAATATTTGTCTAACACATTTTATTATATCCATTTCATATACATACTGTAGTAGCATCTCTTCAAGGATTTTGCTACCCGTCTAAAAGAAGTCAATTGCAATGGATATGTCTTAATATAAACTGCCTTTTAAAGGAATCTACATTTCAAAATAAGAGAACCATAAAGCCTAATACATGCCCGTTTAATAGTTCAATTAATTGCATGTAGGGATGGAAACAATAACATTGAAATTCATATAATTGAGGAAAATGTATAAAAACCTGAATTAGTATACTCCTACTTACAAAACTTCATTAAAATACGACAAAAACTTCATAAAACATGATTCAGTTTCCATGATCCTGATTTATAGTGATTTTTTTATACTTTTGAAAAATATTTTAGTGTGATCCATTTTTCTTGTTTTTTTTGTCAAGATACTATGTTTTTCTTCATCCTAACTGAGATTTGCGGGGGTGCTGGAGCCTCTCCCAGTTAAATATGGGCAGGAAGTAGGCTACTCCCTAAAAGGGTTGCCAGCAAATCCCTAAGCCCATATAGAAAACAACCTCACACACTATAGACAACTTTGGGTGTCCAAAGAACATACCATGCATGTTTTTGGGATGTGGAAAGAAACCACAATACCCAAAGAAACCCCACGCAGTTACGGGGAGAGCATGCAAACACCACGCAGAAAGGCTGGAGCCGGGGATTGAACCCTTGAGCTCAGAACTGTAAAATATTATTTAAGGCACAGGTGTCAAAGTGGCGGCCCGCGGGCTAAATCTGGCCCGCCGCATCATTTTGTGTGGCCCGGGAAAGTGCCGACTTTCTGTTTTAGGATAAAATTAAAATGAAGCGTATAGATGTATATTACATTTTTTTCACCTTTTAAATAAATAATTGTCGTTTTTTTAATCAATTTTTCTGTTTTCAGTTCAAAAATCATTTTGTAAAATCTAAAAATATATAAAAAAGCTAAAATAAACATTGTTTTAGATCTATAAAACGGAATATTCAGGGCTTTTAATCCAGTTCTTTTAATCCATTTATTAAAAAAAATCTTAATATTATATCAAAAATGGTCCCACTTCAAATCAAGTTGACGTTAAAGCGGCCCGTGAACCAACCCGAATATGACACCCTTGATTTAAGGTCTATTTAAATAAGGCACTCCTGTTCTGCAGTTTTTCCACTGATCTACTGTAAGTAATATTATTTTGCATTTTTGTAAATATAGTATACTTTTACTTTCCGTGGAAGAGTGTGAGTGAAGTGTGTTTATGAAATTAATGTTCAGTTGGAGTAATCCTTCCCAATACATGGATATTTTTGTTCTTAAATAATGTTTATATGCCATAGACCCGCAAAATTAAAGGCGAAGCAGTCTGGCTTTTACTTTGAAAGACAACCTTACGCTTCTGGTTTAGTTCGTGGTAACGTTTTTGAACTTGACGCGATCAGTCGAGGATGGCTGGCCGCTTTTGAGCAGCAAACCTCTGAGCTCTCAGAGGGAAAACTCAACGTAAATACTCCAGGATAAGCCAAGGGCACAAGCGGAGGAAAGGAGGGAAAGGCATAACTTTTCCGACTACTGGAAATCGCCACCAGACATATTTTATCCGGCGCGATAGGGAGGGGGTTCCATTTTGGGGAGCCAAGTGAGGAAATTTGGAGAATGCCTGCTGAAGTGAAACAGGTTCGTATTGATGCCTCTTCTCTCACTCTCAATGTGGATTTTTATTGTTTTCCTTTCTTTTTCTTCATATATTTTATATCCATGTCGTTTTTAAAGCAGATCCTTTTGTGTTCTGTTTAATTGCTGCTTTACGAGATGTCATTTGGGGGCGACAGTGCGCGCGCGTGCGTGTGTGCGTGTGCACGTGGGTCTCTCCTTGATTGACGTGTCCCGCCCCCTTAAAATACCTCACTCAGGATGACATCAGGTGAAATAATGCCATTTTTTTACAGAATTTTTTTAACTATTTGAGCTTTTATAGTGCTGCATAGTTGTGTAGGCGCGTGTATGTCTGCAGGACTTGGACTTGTGGGACTGTTAACAAGATCCAAGTCCAAAAATTGTGGACATAGGATGGGACAACCACAAAGTTTTATTCTCTGATCACCGCCTGAGTGAATTTTAAGCAACGGGTTGTTCTGACTATTGTGTGAAAGGCATGACATTAAACTCTTTTGTCTTTTCTTGCATAGAAACCACTGGAATGTGCTCGCAAGTATTTGTGTGTACCAGGGCATGATGTGCATATATTATTGAGTATTTTTCCGTCAAGCTTGGCATCTCGTTCGAGTGAAAAAAGACAAGAAAGTGAAGGATTCCATGAAGCCAACATCTCATAAACTGGTGGTTACAGTAGTTAACCCATGAAAGGCATAGCTGTCCAATCCATTTGAACTAAGAAGTTTGGTTGGCTGTGTTTAAACCAATTTTGTTACTTCAAATGTGAGGAAAAAAAATGTAAATTGACGCTAGCCAGGGGTTTCAAACCCGTTTTTTTTGTCACGGGCCACGTGGTAGTTTCAATTACATCTAGAGGGCCGTTATATCTTCCAACTAGGCTTCCAAAATTAATCAATTGATAAATTGACAGCTTTCTCGATCATGCTAATCGATAGATCATTTTTGGACATTGAAATTAGTACAAATGATTTGCAATTATTGATTTAAAATGAGGAAATACAGCAAATAATCTACAATCTGCATTTGAATTTCATCATAAAACAGAAAGTTGGCACTTTTTTGGGCCACACAAAATGATGTGGCGGGCCAAATTTGGCCCACGAGCCACCACTTTGACACCTAGACAAATAAAAACAGCCACACAATTGTATCATCCTCAATGGCACTTAACTAACATGTTAGGAGTTTAATCCAATGTAAATAAATGTTACCAAAAAGCTATTTCTAAGCAATGGATGCTGTAAATACTCCTGTATTTTTCCCATCCTTGGTTGTGATTAATCTGAAGGTTCTAAGTGCAATGTTAGTGCTGATAGATTCTATCCAGGCTTGTGTATGAAGGGTCACCACTTGTCTATCTACCTATCTTGAATGTAGTATGTGTGGCGGAATGTGTATCAACGACGCAAGAATATGCCCTTGCCATGTTTTTTTCTCCTTAAATGGATCAGAGAGGTGAAGGATGGACCTTGCATTAGTGACCTCTACAAGGCCAAAGATGGTTGGCATACTTTAGGCGAGGCCGGCATCACGGCTTGACCTTTTCAACTTGGAGAATATGAACACCTGCTATACATTGCTTCGTTTTCTTTTCACGCACACAACATAATTTGGTTGTATTTTTAGGCTTGATTGTAGAGCAAAACAATGAAGTCTAACTCCTCACAGCTGTCATTTTAATCTTCATAACTTGTGGTCAAAATTAATTGGATGGATGACAAGAATAAGAAGGGAAAATATTCTTACTATAATCTGTGTAAGGAAGAGTGGAAGAGACTAACATTTGGCAAAATATATGAAGAGACGCATGTAAACACATGATTTAACAACTTAAAATGATGAATTTAGAGAATTTAATTTTCTTAGGGCCCAAAATGAAAAGTTAAGAATAAAGTACCGTATTTTCAGGACTATAAGGCGCACCGTCAATGAATGACACATTTTATTTTTTTCCATATATAAAGCACACTGGATTATAAGGCGCACTGCCTATTTTGGAGAAAATTTAAGACTTTTTAGTGTGCCTTATAATCGTGAAAATACGGTAACTTTAAGCACACTTGAAAACCTCAAACACCTGGATGACCAATGGCAGTCAAGGGCACAAAAAAGCTGTTTTGTAAACTTACATTTTTTGATTACTTGGAAATAAAATTTTCTCAACAAGGCTTTTTGTAGCCCGACTATTTCGTTAGTAAAGGTAACGCCATATTATGTTTTTATTTTTTGACACCTACAGATCAGCATTGAGTACTACAAACATTACTACATACGTATTTTCACGATTTTAAGGCGCACTTGAAAGGCTTAAATTTTCTCCAAAATAGACAGGGCGCCTTATAATCCAGTGCGCCTTATATAAGGAAAAAAAATAAAATGTGTCATTCATTGACAGTGCGCCTTATAATGCGGTGCGCCTTATAGTCGTGAATATACGGTATACTCAAGCTGGAGGTTCTGAATGTAACTGTAAAATATTTTTAGCTCATTTAATATTTCTGCATACCGTCCCAATTACTTGGGAAACGTACAGGAGACCATGTCGGAGTTAAATTTAATCCGTTTGATAACTTTACACCCGAAGAGCAAAGTGTCAAAGGCCTCCGAATTCAGAAGCTTTGCCCATAGTATCATCTCATCATAAAATATAGAAAAATAGATATGTCACCAAAGGGAAATGAAAACATTATCAATAATCTAGTAGTTGCTATCTTTCAAAAGTCTATCCAAAAGCAGGCGGGATTTTTTTATCTTTAGCAAGTTGGGCCCATCTGAATTGTAAAATAATTCTTGGTAATTATCAGTCTGCCACTTTTTTAACAGGATTTTTTTAATGGATCATTTTAGCGTTTGTGGCATTCTGCGGGTCGTCTTCAGAATAAATCAAAAAGTTGTATGGCAGTGTTTGATATGATGGCCGACTCCTTTTTATCTAGTTTTTTTCCTCACCCTCTGTGAATCAATATTTGTAGATATGTAGGACTTGAGAAATGGCCTTGTTTTGGGGTCGTAAAGAAATAATGACATAATGACTCGGACTGGTAGAGTATGAACACAAACTAGCTGGGGAAAATGCTTTAATGGAAGGTCACAATTGATGAAGAGGCAGCAGCAAATGCTGGTATTTTGTTTTGGAGTGTGGGTCTTGTTGGACATACAATTGGATGGTGTTAGGTCATACCAGATGGCAGGATCTCGAAACCGGCCGTGTTTACTGCAGAAGGCTTTTGTTTGGTCTTGGTGTATCCCACATCATTCATAAATATGTTGTTAAAGATTGTTTTATCAATGGGTGTAAGGGGAAATAGCATTATTGTTGTTTTTAGTGGGTATGATGGAGTAGTAATTATGTTTAAAATAGTAAAATCACCAACCAGCAATTATTCAGTAATTATATTGACATTAATTATTTTTCAGTTGTTGTGATGTTATTTATTTTTCATCTGAAAAGGTTTGTATTTTTGTTTTTGTAGGAAAAGGGAAAGAAAAATATATCCAAAAATAAATTAAGGGTATTTTTAGTCAGTCAGTGATCGTAAATTTAACAGTTTTGGTTCAATGTGCTTGGATCTATGACACCTGATCATGAGTAAACGGCCTATTAATATCAACTACCGTATTTTCACGACCATAAGGCGCACTTAAAAGTTCAATTTTCTCCAAAATAGACAGGGCGTCTTATAATCCAGTGTGCTTTATATATGGAAAAAAATTTAAAATGTGTCATTCATTGAGAGTGCGCCTTATAATGTGGTGCGCCTTTTAATGTGGTGCGTCTTATAGTCCTGAAAATACGGTACTATAACAATTACATTTACAATGCCTTGTATTTTTTACACCTGCATTAGGATGTTCCATTCATATATGATTTATATTCAAAAGGCAGCCCTAACAAATACATTTTTAAAAGACAACTCAACCCCATATAAATAAACAGTGCAATATAGTATATTCAAGCTGTGTATTACTCGAAAAAAAACCCTCTGCTTTTTGGATTTTTTGGTGTCTGTTATCTGTGGCTCACGAGCAGGTGTTCTTTCACCTCCCCTCCCCCTTTTTTCGCACCCCCCTTTAACTCCGTCCTGAGTCACTGCTGGCTCCCGTCTCCACTAATGCAGCCTCAAAATTGTTCCTTCACCGTTTGCTCACTGTCGGATATAATGATTCCATGTCTTCCTTTTTCTTGCGCTGATGAAATTAAAGTCATTTAGACGCAGTATGTTGGGAAGCTGAAGAGATGCTGACACGAAGCCATGTAGGGTTTTGACAAGAGAAGTAGTGCAATAATGAGGTGGTAGTCTTATTATTATGCTAGAGCTGCAGTTTCTCTTTGCATATTCAGGGCCTTTTTATTTTGTGCAGCTGCATTCATTCCTCATCACATTGTGCCTGATAACACCATTACTTGCCCCTACTAGTTTGTAACAAGGGCTTTGCAATGAGTCAATCACATTTAATTATACAGCCTTTAATCACATGGGCGTCTCAAGTGTTTCATAGCCCCACAGTTGGCGGAAAAAAATAAAAAATCAACTTCCCTTGATATAAACCCTCCAAGGATATATCCTAAAAGCCCATTGGATGAAAATTAAAAAGAAACCTTGGATAGGTTAGAGGGAATTCCAAGTAGGCTACATTGATCTTATGGAAGATCTAAAACAGGGGTGTCAAACGTACGGCCCGCGGGCCGGATCCGGCCCGTCTGGTGGTTTGGTACGGCCCGGGGAAGAAAGCTGCATTGTATAAAAAAATAATAATAATTCTTTAAAATTTGTAGTTCCTGTATTATCCGCTAGGGGCGCAGTGTTTTAGTACGTGCAAACAACATGAATTGACATTTATGTTCTTATGTTATTCTCTTGTTCATAATATATTGTTCATAATGTAAAAGGAACATTATTTTAATAAACATTTTGATAATTTACTCATTTTTTTGCACTAATTATTAGTATTAGTGACTAATACAAAGGAAAAAAGTGGGCTTATTGTTAGTTCTATGTCATTTTGCAATGAGTTTACTGGTCCGGCCCACTTGATCTCAAATTAAGGTGTATTCGGCCCGCAGACCAAAGGGAGTCTGACACCCCTGGGTTAGAGGGAATTCCAAGTAGAAGATCTAAAACAACATGGAAGTCAATCTGACAAGATTCAATTCGGTTTTAAGCTTTGATATATCTGGTAATCAATTTATAAATAAGGATTTGGTCTGGGTAGCCGTGTAATTCTTTGCTGTAACTTTCTAGATATTACATACAAACCCTGACCTAGATTTGAACCGATGCTTTATAAAAAATATCGCAAGCCACGTGACCTCTGCCCTGACAAATGTTCTCCGGGAGGAAAAGGGCCAAAGAATCCCATAGACACACATTAAAAGTGTAATAGGAGCCATCACGAGCCACAAAGGGGAAAACTAATATCTTGTCCTACCTTTTGACTTCTAGTCTTGTGCAATAGTAAGTCCTTCGTAATAGTTCTACATATAACCAAAATGATTAAACTGCTTTTTCAGTAGATAATATGGCTAAAAGTGTAAATTATTAATGGAGCTCTGAAAGCAATGTCTGCAAATGTAATGATCATAAATTTTTTTCTGTCTTATGCATCCCTTTTGAGTTCAATTTGATGAATAATGTCCTGTATGTTCATGTCACTCCTTACTGTGATCTATACCTTCCGTTTGGTTCTACTTTTAGGGGTCTGGCTTCTGGCATTTTATCTTATAGCTCATATATACACCACCCCCATTTATTCTGCATCTTGGGACCTCTTCAAGAGGCCCTTCAGGGAAGGTCAGACTTTTTATGAAGCGTCTCTCAAGCAGAAAAACAATCATATGCCTCCGTTTCCCCCCTTTCTTTCTTTTCCATTCAAAGTATGAGGCAGTAGGCAGTATATGTAGGCTAATGTCGGGGCCTGGGGAAAGCATGTCCCTGGCTTCACTTGCGTGTTTCGTGGAGAACTTTCTTTTGAAGGATTAGCCTACTTCCTGCTGCTAGAAACTGTTGGGATGTCAGCGAGAGCATCGATCTGCCATCATGGAACCATCTGTCTCTGACTGCCTTTTGGGATTAATGATTCCCTCTGACAGCTCTTTAGTAGGCCTCTTTTAGAGGTGGCTGGCCATTAAGATTACGCTGACATGTGGCAGTGCGAGGACTTGGCACGATATATTGTTTAATTCCTTAGATGCGAGTCATTACAATCATACAAAGTAGAACTTAACACAGTAGTAGGATATGTAGACTGAGGAGGTGTATATTTTAATTGGATTATGATTCAGTACCATTTTTTAACCTTATTTGGGGTTAATATAGACAGAAAAAGTTTAATACTGTGGTATCTCTACTTAGAAAATGAATTGGTTCCAGAATTGGGATTTTGGATCTTGTTTTCATATATTAGAACAGTAATTTATACATTAAATAATGTTGTAACTTGAAAATGTTGTATGTAGAACAATTCATAAGTAGAGGTACCACAGTATTTCAGTTTGTTTTTTCAGTAGTCTGTTTTTTTTTTACTGAAGATGGCCATTATTGACCTGCAAGTAGTTGAAGAACTCAAAGGTCTGGCAACTGATTAAAACACTTCTAAAGCTTACAACAGTTGTTCTTATTGCTGATGGCTCAAATCCAGAAAGTAAAATAAAACGTAGCACTACTAAAAAAAAATGAAAGTCCAAACCACTGTAAGTTGACCGACTTTGGCTCGACGACAACCCTTCGCTACTCGCAGCGTCTGCTGTAGCAGCTGCAGCCGCACACAAACATTATGCTAACCAGAAGCGAGAGTTCAGCCAAAACCAGGGCGAGAACGCCCCAAAATGGAAAGACAAATGTCTTCCATGCATTCTTTGTGTTGCCAACTCGCTATGCAGACAACCATTTGTAGAGTTTAATGAAGGCATTTAGACGATCAGTGGTGGCTGTCATATGTCATTACATGGGATGGCACAGTCTTGTTTCTCATCTTCTATTGGATATGCACTCTTTCCACATTCCCAGAGGAGATACTCGTGAACAATGGAATGATGCGCTTGTTCTCACATTCCATGGACTCCTTTTGAGCTCTCCAGCGAGTCTTCACTGCATATGTGGCCGTGACTACATAATAACTAGTGGGGGTCGATATATAAATAAATGGAATACCATCTTGTCCCATAACACACTTGATGTAAAAATTGTTTGCTTGAAAGTGAAGCGTGTCAACCTCAGCCACAAAAACGGTGGGGAATGGGGTAGACATTTTGTTTTGTGGTTACTATCCAGTGTATAGGGGTTGGATTATTACGTTCAACAACACTTGGGGCAAAATGTATTTATTTTGTTTTTAAACATGTCATCATTCTAGCATTTTTGGGGGGGTTTTCATATGAAATCATGGCAAAACTGACTGGTCAATGTAATTAATTTAACTTTTATTGATTATCTTAGTACAAATAATAAATGACCTGATGTGAAGGCTGGAAAATTGATTTTTTTAAGGATTTAAGGTTTTGCCTAGTGTGACAAATCTTGGCTTTAACCATACTATCCTCTAAGAATCTTATTGAAAAGCATAACGACCTACTAATGAATCAAAACAAAATATCAGTTGTATTAGGTCTAAACTTTTCTGAAAAAAATGATTTTTGTAGTTTTGGATGTATCGCTTTAGTGTTGCAGATTTTTTATTGACAAATAATTTGCATAGTTGCAAAAATTGCTAGTTATTTTTCTGAAATATGTTTATACAAGCATGGCCAGAGACTTGCACATTGTACTGGAGGGTTGACCTTCAAAAGAAAAGCTTTTTTTTATTGTTATTGTTGTTGTTGTTGCCACATTGTAATGTGAAAATTACTGTGGGCCTGTGCAAAGAGTCATCTGGAACAACATTGCCTTCCACAAAGCCAAATCAAAAGTTTACGGGCAGCAGGCTGGTATAATGTCTGTAGCCTTCTAACTTTGAACTGCCACTCTCATAAATGACTACTGTGTGACCTACTATGCAATGAATTATTCTGTTCATCATGCTATTTATCTTCAATTGTGAACATTGCACCATTTCTACTGGAACTTCTTCTCCCTACTTTGGATACCCTACTTTTTCTATCTGTTTAAATTTCACAGATAATGGCGGTGTCAACATATCAGTCAGTGGATCATTTTTATCATTTCAAAGTGAGTCATGCATAATAATCCAGTGCAAAAGTGTGTGGAACTCAAAGTTGATGATGTAAACGTTTTTTTTTTTTTTTTTATTATCGGGTGTTAGTACTTGGCATAGACAATGTGATTGCTTGGCTCTTTTTTTCCCAACTTTGCCAGTGGCTGAACTAGTTTTGTGTAAAGATGTCAGTTTTGCAGCTTCCATTGACTTAAGTGTGAGAAAGGAAGTGAAACAAAACATGCTAATGGAACAGCACCCGGCTAAATAAGTATGTTGTCGTCTTGGATATGAAAAATAATGATTTATGTACGTTGTAGGTCGATTTACAGTTCCTCCAATAAGTTGTTCATGAATCAACAGTAATTGGCCTCACCTTGCCTAAAAATGACAAGTTTGTTTGGTCCTGATTTTGCTTCTGGAATATGCTGTACTATTGTTATTCCAGTTTACCGTAGTCGCATGTTTCCACTGTCAATCTAGATTTAGAGTACAGATTATTAGCATTTACTTACTGATGGTCAGAAATACTTTTTTTCAATCCATGAATTTGCAAGCGTGCCAACCATAATCATAAAAAAATAGTGCTTTATTTTGCTGAATCTGAAAATCTTGCACTCCTTTCAGATTGTTTGATTTTTATACGATAATTTTGCAAGGATGGTGCTCCATTGACATTTCCGCTAGAGTTGTTTGAGTCCTATGATTTAATATGACAGGCATGTCATTCAGCTTGTGACAGAGTAATTTCTCAGAAGTTGTGACATTTCATTCAAGCTGTATGTCACTCTATTAATTTCTTTTGACACCACAGATACATAATCTAGTTGCTTTGCCCAGTGTGGATCATTGTTGATGCTTCCACGTTGTATAAACTATGTAAATATGACCTGTACTAATCCTCTTTGGTATTGTTATGCATTTACCCAGGAAATCGATCTTTTATGAGTTACCGTAAGGGTGAACTTTTCCTGGAAAACTACAGAAATTAGGGTGACAATTGCACTCATTGCTCATTGGTTTCTGCTTCTGTGGTTTCATTGAATGTGTCCAATGGCTGACTCATTGTGTTTTTTCTCATAGGTGCAGAGAATAGAGGCTTTTTTTGTAAGTCTGCACCTACTGGGGTATAAATGAGCTCAATTGAGTTAAGATTCACCTAATGGTGACCCATTCCTGTCTTACTTTGGTAGTCCGGTAGGTGCGATTGCGTCATTTAATGAGCAGATGAGGAAACCACTCAGTGGTCGGTATGAAAGAATTCTGAAAGTGTTGGCATTTTTGCAAGGGAGGAAGTAATGGAACATAATAGTGGGAATGTCACCACCGTGTCATCATCATGCATGGCTCGGGATTCCACAGCATTGGGCTGTAATCCCCAGAACATGTTTACAGCCTTTGTTGAGCTGCAAAAATAGCAACAAAGTATTTGTCTCAGATGGCTATGTGAAAGTTTTTGCATATTTTAGCTCACTTTTTCAGAAATGAGAAATTTTTTGTGGAAGTTAGATGGAAATTCATATTTTGTTTCAGGAAAAGATCGAAAGGTTTTGGAAATCACGGTGAAAAAAATATCCTAAACTTTGTTTGGGATCCAAAATATTTGGCAAAAATGTATCCCAGTTCTTTTGATAAAAAATATTTTAGTCGAGTATCATTTCTAATATGTTTTCAATTATTTGAGTTTGGTAGATTTTTTTCCCTTTCCTTCTTTTATTAAAAACAGGACATTTGAAATTGAAATGGTAAAAGTTGATGCTTCTAGTTAAGACTATTTAGTCTTTAAAATAGTTAAAGAAGGGTGTTAAATGTTGTGTGACTTGGACATGGATTTTTTTTCCCCTGTCAATTAAATTCCAAATGTTTTGCTATAGTATTCACAAATCACCCTTTTGGCCTCTTTGTTCACTACTTCACTGGCTTGTTAAACTTGTTCCATCATTCTGAGGGTTTGTGATTTCTTCCTCAGGCCAGTGGACTAAATGGGCTTTGGTCAAAGGGATCCAGTGCAGGATTTTCCTCCCTCATTGGGGCACCTTTAGAGGCCCCAGTGGGGCATGTAACAATATGCTTGGTATAAAATATTTTAGGACTTTCTGGTATGAGTCAATCTGTTTCAGCCAGCTTTATATTTGGATTTTAAAGAACGCAGTTATTGGAAAAGGTTAAAATAAAGCTGTACAGAATGACCATCCATTGTGCTAAATCAGTCTGATCGAGCAAGTACTGTTTTATTAAAGATAGTTGTTCCCTTAGTCATTAGCAAATGTTGCTTCAGTATCATTTATCACCATAATTAAATATATACAGGATTTTGTAAAATAAAACTTGACATTCTCTTTTTGTGCATGCATTTATGTATTTTTAATCATTTTCCCTTAATGGATAACCCTTCTGTACTTTGAAATGGAGCCCAATAGTAGACCAGGGGGGGAAAAAAACATAAAACGATAAATTAAAAGTACTTATTAGTAGTAAAAATAAAAAGTACTTTACCCAGATTGATTTAGTGCCAGTTACAAACTATTATCACATAGTGAGCAATGACTTCCACTTAAAGAACGCAACAAAAGATGACATTGTTTCCTCAAAGCACCTTTGTATAAAGTCCACATTCCTGTTGAGAAAAATACTCCAGCCATTAAAGCACAGGATGTTACTGTATTGTAGTTAATGCTGTTGTTGTCAATCCTGCCATTCCCATGCCATGCTTTTGTTATCTCTACAGTTCAGTGTGAAAAGGTCTATCCCTTTTTTTTCAGCAGTATAATGCTTACAAAAGACATGTGGGCACATCCAGTTTTTGCTGAGGGAAATTGTGGTTTTATGTATAAAAGCTGACTATTGTATTCTCATGAATAGTGAAAGGAAATGCTTTGCTTATCCTGCCGTTTTTCAGTTTTTTGGATCATTGGTTTGTTTTCCCAAAGGTCAATATTTATAGTACAATACAATCCACAACAGTATTCTTCACTTATCATATTTTTTGGACTGTAAGCAACACCAAATGATATGGCGCACCACCAATAGACGTGTTAATTTTCATAAATAAGATGTGCCCAAATTTGTGCATCAAAGTACTGTATTTGTCATATAATATAGACTGATTGGACACTTCAAATTGTCCCTGAATGGTTGTTTGTCCATACGAGCCTTGTGATTGGCTGGCAACCATTTCACGGTGTGCTTTGTTAATTTGTGTTTAAATCACTTCACTGGAGCAACATAATACAGTTATTCTCCAACAAAAATGCATTGTAAAGCACCCTATTAATTTCATGATTTATATTTTTTCTTACTTAAATTGGATTTTAATTATGTCTCATTAGCCAAAAAATCCATTAAGAACATTCATCATTCTTCCTAATCTCAAAAAAACAAATATAGTTATTTATAGAGTTCATGTAATTATTATAGTTTACGATTATCTTTCCATAACATTCCTTTAGACCTGCATCCAATTATGTGGCGGTCGAATTTGGAGCTCTCCTTGCGCACACATTTATAATTTGCACAGCTCGCGTTGAACCCTTCGTTGGCCCCTCTCTCCTACTTCTGACAAAGCTCTCTGAAAAATTGGTCTGGCTGTCGTCATTACACACCCTCTATTTTAAGCCTTAAAACAGAGGCGCACTCCCCCTTGAGTGGACTATACTCTCTGTGTGGGCTATAGTGTAGGCCTTTACTCACTTAAGACAGCTCCCAACAGCTGTTGCAAAGGTAATATCTGAAATAATCTCTAAAACTATCCGCCTTGCCTACTTCTCCATTCTAGTAACACCCAATCCATGAAGATGATGCTCATTAAAGTGGGTGTTCACTGCCAGTCATTGCTGTCATAATATTTTTTAACTTAAGACCATGTCAGTTTTCCATTTGGCTTTAAACATCACCATAATACCCAATTGCAGAGTAGCTCCATCTGTCCCACTGCTATACTTTTCCCCAATAAAAATAATAATAATATTTGGCTTGTCTCCAACCACTTTTAGTTTGCTATTTTTTTTTTACACAAGTTTATTTTCCCGGGGTGTGGCAGCATTCCACAGTGGGCAGACAACAGGAAAACAACAAAAAAAACCACATTTCCTTCCTGTCTCTAGGTTGCGTGACCAGTCTTGACATATAGTATATTTCTCCAGAGCAGTCATAACACGGATGACATTTCCTTTCCAAGTTATCCATTGGTCACGCCAAGATCTTGGAGACCATGTGTAACACGTAGAGTATGTTTTAACTGTGCTGTGTCTGGGTAGTTGGTCAGTCAGTTCAAAGAGTGTTTCCAAAACCTCAAAGTGAATCTTATCTACACATTAGCATGTATTTTAGTCCAAGGCCATCAAGTGTTTTGTAGACCAGGATTGTCATTTTAATTGTCTCACAAGAAACTAGTTTATGGTTTCATAATTGTTCTTATCCATTAGGTATGTTTGATCTGATACTCTGTATCGATTTCGCTATCATTATTTTTGGAGTTTAGTCATGAGATCAGATCCGATCCAGTGGTCACTTATGTTTTTAGTTCTATTGTGGTTTTGTCCATTGATCGGGGCTACATCGCTTTAGAAACTAATGACTGTACCAGATCTTCATGTAATTTTGTAAATATAGTATTTCTTGGTTTTAATACAAACAGTGATTATTGTTACTGGCCTTAAAAAAGGCATCTGTTTGGCATTGGTATCGGCCAAACATATTTTGAAAAAAATTGGATTGAATCGGAAGTCAAAAAGTAGGTATTGGGAAATCCCTTGTTTCCATGTATTTGTAAAGACTTCTCTTGTAGCTGCTGCTTGCTGACGGATTTTTTTCTTCTTGAGACCTATAAATACGCATCTACAATCATCCAATCTACAAAAAAATGAATCCACTGATAGCTTTTTTTGTCTTGTTTAGTCCTGTTTGTTTTAGGATGTTATCACCGACAGCTATTTTGTATCCAAATCATGTTTACCGTCTTGCCACATCTTCTAAACTCAGCTTTTCCTGTTGCACCGGAAACTCCATCAGCTGATGAAGTTTGGCGGTGCTTTGTCATAGGCAGAAATGCATGTGTTTCCTTGATTAAAGCCCGGACAGGAGGTTTTGTGGCCAGATGTTGGGCTTGCAGCTGCTTGGCCGTCCGTGCAAGAGGGGGAACTGCACAGCAAGGCAACCTTGCCACAAAGTGGGGCTTATCCCGACATTGAGAGGAGATTATCCATATTTTGTCTGCATCCTCATCGTCCACCCAACCACCTGCAGAGTAACACAGACCCCCAGCCTGTATAGTGCATGCCATTGAAATAAAACATGACTTTATTTATGCACGCCTTTACATATCCACACCTGTGAGACCTCTTCAAATCCAGAACATATTTTTCTCTCAGGAGCTTCACGTTCATTCAAGCAAAAAAACAATACATACAAAAGGATCTACTCTCATTCTCATTTAGCCCATTCTGTCTTTTTACATCAGCCCACACCGCTTTCAGCCTGGATTTGGCTCTACTATCCATTCATAGTAGTCTCTCCAAAGCGCTGGCATGATTATTTCAAGTAGAGTACTCTTGATATTCTTAAATCATCAAACAAATACTTGGGATTAAAACCATGGCGTAGAAAAACAGCTTTAAACATACTATTTATTTGCATAGGTCCATTGCAAACTGTTGGCTCTGCAAAATGGAACATACTAAAAGGAGAAAATTATATTTCAGATATCCCTTTTTACAGATTCATGGTCAGCTCAGAGCTTTTGAATTAAGCCATAGAGATCCTTTATTGCTGCATCCGTGACACACATGCGTACGATTGCAGTCGCACGCAGATTATTAGTAGCAGATTAAGTATATGGTACTTTTTCTAGATTGATCTTTAACCAAACGATAGTGGAGTTTCCCCTTTTCTGTATTCTGCTACTGAATTATTCTCATTACAACCGTTGAAATGCCAGTGTGGGTTGGAGTGAGATAAAGTGCATACTGTGTGTGTACTTTGGTTGACCTACCCATGTCAGATTGTGGTTGAGTGTAATACAAATTTAAAGCAACTCTTTGGGAAGACTGCTGTATGCCTCTATTATTATCTAACTTTTCTATCTACAGAA
This sequence comes from Stigmatopora nigra, assembly GCF_051989575.1. Taxonomy (NCBI): domain Eukaryota; kingdom Metazoa; phylum Chordata; class Actinopteri; order Syngnathiformes; family Syngnathidae; genus Stigmatopora; species Stigmatopora nigra. The sequence continues at coordinate 14,740,359 of NC_135511.1, read as the reverse complement.
AACCGCCGACTTTGGGTTTTTCGTTTTGTAGTACCGGATGAATATCTTGAAGTAGTTAAGCTGTGAAGTTCAAACCAAACCAAATCAACATAACATTTCAACAAGTTTTAAGATTTATTCACCTTCTACAGAGCTTGGCTAGGTCCTTGCAAATGTTCTTATTTTTCTTCAATTCAACTATTTTTCTATGTATTCAGTAAGGTAAAGAATAATTGGATTTTGCCACGTTTATTATCTCTTAAGTGTAAGACCCATAGGCAGCAGCTCATCTGTCTTTTATTGGGGTGGATGTCAAGGGGTATGTCGCTTGTATTAGTACACCAGCGAATTACAAAAAAAAATGCATCTAAACCTCAACAAAACCTCAGATGAACTTTGCTATGGGCTAACCGTACATTTCCAATGTTCCCGCACACTTTATTGTTACCACCCAACACGCATACCTACACTTTGCTGACAAAATCATGCTGACACGGATCCGGAGGCTGTGGGGAGGCGCGCTAGTACTACTACTACTACTACAAACAACCCTCCCTTTGGGAAGCTAAGCATGTGCAATGGCAACAGACCCAGAAAACGTGGATTGCAGCAAGCTACCGCAAATATGCTTCCACGCTTTGAATTCTTCTTCTCCGTCTTTCCTTCATTTCCGCACTCACTGTTCATATGCTTATGAATTGGCATTACCCTTGAAAATAACCCTTGTATTTCCTGGCTTTGAAATCCCATTGAAGTGGGATGTTTTGTTGTCCTACTATGCTTGTTTGTATTTGTATTTATTTTTGCATTGATTCTATTAGGTTCAGCATTGGTCTGTTTGTTTTTAAACCAAAAATGACTGCAGTGAGAAATAATGAAGGGTTGGTGAGGAGAAAGAAAGCGAGGGAGCAAAGAGTTTTGGCTCAAGAGCAGTCACGAGAGGAAAGATTACCTTCATTGGCTTCATCTCGGATTTTCTACTTCTCTCTCTTCTACTTTATTTGCCGTCCTCTACTTGCACATTTCATTTCTTTAACAGTCCCTCAAAAGTATTTTTTTTAGCCATGAATGTTCCGGTACCATAATCCACAAAAAGTCAGCTGTAAGGAGTCTAATATAGTCTAGAACTGACTTTAAAATTGGACTCAATACCACTTCATTTCATGGCATGTCTTCCCTCTATATCTTTTTAGGGCTTTTGCCATGCATTGTCAACTTTCTACTTCTTCTTCCTCCAGTTTTTTTTTTCCTGAGCTCTGCTTCATCTCATAACCGTCTCATGTTTTGACTGGATTTTTGAATCGCACATTTCCAATTCATTTTTTATTTATTTATAAGTCTCTTTTTAAAGCATACTCTCACATGCTCCTTGTCTCTGATACTGTTATTTTAACTTAATCATGTGTTGTTGTTTTTTTTTGTCAAGAGGGCAGGTGGTTAAACATAATGTGCCACTTGGAAGTTGGGTGATCCAAGTTCGTCAAGGGATCTTTTCCGGATAGTTAATTGTGTAAGAACCATGTAATGATTGCTGGCATGTCTGAGGAGTGAAATCCTGTTAGTCACTGCACAGGGGTTAGGCTAAAGACTGAACAGTTGTCTGCTTGTGCGTGCATTAGTGTATCTGTAAAAGAAGGAAGGTGACTCTTATCTCCTGGCTTGGCACAACCAGGTGGTGTAACCCATTCTTAACCTGACTTCCATACTGGACTGGGAACACATGGTGGATATGGGATGAAGGATTTCTCAATGAATCAAAGTCTTTTGTGCAAACCAACAACGGGTTCATGGAATCACAATATCGAAAACATATGGTAGACATAGTCACATTATTGGTTTTTAGCCAATTTCCTCTATGCCCAATTGACTTTAGTGACTTTTTAACGGGGTGACGGTGTAGTGTGATAATGATTATTTAATTGGTGGCCTCACATCTGTCATAGTGCCCCTTAGCAGTTAAAATTAAAATAAAATAGTTGCTTACCACCATTGACCATCTATAATATCATACTCACTATTGTAACTAGCTGTCCAGTAAATTAAATAACCGCTTTTAAAGAAGTATTCTGTAGTACTCCATATATTATTTAAGGTTTGCTTGTTTTGGTACATGATATACTGTACAGTAAACATAAATAAATTACATGTGATGGACAAAGCTATGCAGGGATGAGTAATTCTTGACTTGATGTTTTGTTTTTATGACTTACTGAAGGAATTCCATACCTGCCTTTTCTTGTCAACATTTCAGTTATTTCCTGACAAGCCGTTGAATACACTAGTATAGATTGACAGCCAATAGTAGACTACTACTAATTGACAGTGTTGTGTTCAGCTTATCCCCCGGCTTCTTGTTCTACCTCCCCTTTAGCCTTTTAGATGCACAGCAATCCGTTATAGTTTGGATTAGTCACTTTTAAGATGCCATATGTCCCCTCCTCGTGAGCTGTTGTAATGGCATGAACTCGACATGAGCTCACTTAAGTGTGCTGCATATTAAGTCATTCAAAGCATATATTCAATGCCTAAAATGTCATTTGGATATCTATTACAAAATGATCCATGTGTGTAAAGTAGTTTCTACTTTTCTATGTATAGTAGTTTCTAATAAACTATTATTTTAACGGTACAATTCAAAAAATCTAACAAAGTCTTACAAAGATAAGCAGAGTGCAATAATTTAGGCTATTTTTACTAACATTTCAATGTTAATACATTTAAAATTATTGAAATTTTTGAAACTATACCACTCAAAATTATTGAAATTTTTGAAACTATACCACTCAAAATTATTGAAATTTTTGAAACTTGATCAGTTTTTGTCCTCCTATATTTTTTTACTGTAAAATTCCAATAGTATGTAATCAAGATTTGCTCTTTTTATATCCAAAACCATTTTTTTGTTTGATTTTGGATCATAATTTATGTTACAATGATTAAATTGACCCTAACAAAATTGGCACCAGTATCTCCCTCCCCTTAAATTTACTTTGCTCAACACATCCTGCCCTTGAGCACCAAAGTATCCCTTCAGACAGGCAAGCTAGGCTATTACTAGACAGCTTTTAATCATTTATTTATAAGTTGGACTGCTAAATTGAACTCCTAAATTCCCCTTACTACAAGCAGAGATGAGTTGAAGCGAGCAGGGAACGCAAACCACAGGCACAGTGGGAAGCTTGGATCACG